>NC_060273.1:127169326-127172208 GCF_021613505.1 Equus quagga
CGTAAACTTGAATTTCAGTTTTGACGGTTAAGTCTCATATGGGAGGAGAGGTGACACAAGCCATTTCAGAGTCTAATAGAAGACCTCTTTATCAAGCCGAGTCTGCAAAATGCTAAGGCCTTTGTATAAGGGTAAAGTAGAAAATAAATGCACGACACTGAAAGGAACAGTAGGAAACTTGCTTATCTTGACCTTGCTGAGCAGAGGGAGGGGAAATAACTTTCTTGAGAATTTAAAATCAATTTCCATTTGGGCACAAGGCTGCCTGGAGGAAAGGTTGTATTTCCCAGTCTTCTTTGCAACTACATGTGGTCGTGTGGCAATATGTTCTGGCCAGTGGAATGTAGGTGGAAGTGATGTTTGTATTTCATTCCGAATTTTTCCATGTAGGTTCATAAGTGAGATTGAATTTTAATGTTCTTTTCTCGTGCTGACCTTGTCTGGTGTGAGAGTTCTTAGAAGGGGAGAAAGGTACCTGGGGAGATGACTCACGGTTGCCCTGGTGCAAGAGTGAGTGAGACGTGGAAGAGGTGTCGCAGAAACAGAATCTTCACGCAAGCAACAGGGATTCTGATTCTCCAAAGGCTCCAGCCCTGGGATCTTCTAAGTTTCAGCCAAGAGAGTGGCCTTGAGAAAGAAAGCCGCAATTAACCATGGAATGTGGAGGGAGATGAAGCAAGTTATTTTTGTCTTCATTCCAAACTAATTGGGAACATTCTGTGGGCTGGAAATGGGAGTTTGGGGTTGAATTACTCAGAAAGGAGGAAAAAATTGTGAGTGAGTCTATGTGTGTGTTTATGAGAGAGGTCCAATACAATTTAAAGATTTCTTGAATGATCTCTTTTCCTGGATGTGCCTGTCAGAGCTCTTATTTCAAATACTAGGCCTGAATTAAACCTAAATCCAGTCTTCCACATCCCTCAGTTCCCCTCCTCCCCTGCCCCGTCCTGCCTCCCCGTGCTCCTCGGAGGAGGCTCACATCCTCTGTGGATCAGTGTCTTGCCCTCGAGCAGGCCGGGCCTCAGCCATCCCACTGCAGGGCCCCAGGCTCAAGGCCAGAGGCTCAAGGCCACAGCTGTAGTGGGTTGTGGAGTCCCCTTGTCTGGAATGTAACTCCTGACTTAAGCCCTTTAGCTCAGTCTCAGCAAAACACACAAGATGCTGTTGTAAACCATTATGATCTCAAGAAAATTACTTGAACAAAAATATGCTGTCAAAACAAAACAAAATGCAAAAGACAAAAGCTTTGTAAAGCCCTTCCAACCCCACTGAAGGCCATGGCTCCAGACACACACTCATTTTCCTATCGCTAGGTTGAATCCTGTGAACAATGTTCTAGATTTTGCTAGTGTACGCCGCATAAAGTTTTAAAAATTATGTACTTCCTCACATATTTCTAGTTTGATAGCTAAAATTTCTCATCAAATTTCATTCTTTTAAATGTATCCAATGGACTCTAAATACTATAGTGATTTTGGTATGAACTGCCATTTGTTTAAAATATACACAAACTCTTCCTTAACAATGAGAAATTTATATCAGTCCTCTTCTCCTTGAACTCACATTTCTGACCCACTTTCCCCCCAGAATTTTATTCTAAGGTAACATGTATTTATGCTTGAAAAGTTTTTTATATCACTTCTCATAATTCTTTGTAACAAAAATGTGTATGTAAGTTGAAATTTTCATTTTGTTTAATTTCCTGTGACCACAAGGCTCTAAGTTTTACAAATTACATTTATTAGTAATGTAAAATTGAAATGTTATACTTATTAAAAGAGCTGTAAAAAAATTATTGAGGGCCCGGCCCAGTGGCGCAGTGGTTAAGTGTACACATTCTGCTTCGGCAGCCCAGGGTTCACTGGTTCGGATCCTGGGTGCAGACATGGCACCGCTTGTCCAGCCATGCTGTGGCAGGCGTCCCACATATAAAGTAGAGGAAGATGGGCACAGATGTTAGCTCAGGGCCAGTCTTCCTCAGCAAAAAGAGGAGGATTGGCAGCAGATGTTAGCTCAGGGCTAATCTTCCTCAAAAAAAAAAAAAAATTATTGACATAGTTTTTTTAACCTTGTGAAATAAATAATTTTACACCGTCTTTCCACCAGCTTGGCTCATATGAATCACCCCTCTGCACAGAGTCAGTATCCTTTCTTCCCATACAACATGTCTCAGGGCATCAAAAGCATTGGTGATGCAGCATTTCCTAAAAAACTGCTCCACTCTGGTCTCAGGGGATTTCTTCTAAGTCGCTGACATCTAGTCTTCAAGTTTTGAGCCTTGCACTGTCTTGTTTTGACCAGAAGGTGTCAGGCAAAGACAACCTTGGCAAGACTGTCACCGGTCAATACAGATGGTGACCTGTATCAGCCTTCAGAAATATTAACACACGGGGTGGAGACGGCAAAGCGCCTCTTAGGATCTAAGGCAGAGTCTTGCAAAGCGGGAGGCAGGAAAGGAGGACTACGTGAAGCTGGCACAGAGGACAGATGGACGTTAGGGATCTGGAAATAGACTCCTGAAAGCTCTCTGTACCTTGTGTACACCTCGGATGATGCACCCAGATTGAAGGCCATGCCCCAGAGGGGCAGTCCTCAAACTCAGGACCCTTTTGCACTCTTAAAGATTGTGGAGGACACCAAAAAACATTTTTTTGAGGTCATCACTCATGTGACCTCCACCAGGAGGAAGAAATGAAGGCTGGCCTGTACTGTGAAAGCCCCGGTGTGTCCCACTCAGTCACACCCTTCTCTCTCCACCCCAGAGATGAGCACATCCATTGCCTGTCGTCACAGTTTTATTACCATGCATGTGTCTCCAACTGGTTTAGTTTTGCTTATTTTTGAACCTTATACTAATGGCATCATATTGTATGTATTATTAT
>NC_060273.1:127172218-127351868 GCF_021613505.1 Equus quagga
ATAATAATACATACAATATGATGCCATTAGTATAAGGTTCAAAAATAAGCAAAACTAAACCAGTTGGAGACACATACATGGTAATAAAACTGTGACGACAGGCAATGGATGTGCTCATCTCTGGGGTGGAGAGAGAAGGGTGTGACTGAGTGGGACACACCGGGGCTTTCACAGTACAGGCCAGGCTTCATTTCTTCCTCCTGGTGGAGGTCACATGAGTGATGACCTCATAATTATTCTTCTAAATTGTACGTGTATGCTTACATACTCATTCTGTAGCTATTTTGTATTTCACAATTAAAAATTAAAAATATATTGTATGCAATTACAATTAAAAAAATAATCCAAGAATATGTTTAAGAAAAATTGTGCAAAGTCTATGTGGAGAAAATAATTTTAATGAAAGGTAATAAGAAAGACTCAGATAAATGGAAAAATATATACAGTACCCTTGGATAGGAACAGTCATTCTTGTAAAGATGTCAATTCTTCACAAGCTACAGATTCAATGAAATTTTGATAAAAATTCCAACAGGCTTTTCGTGAAACTTTACAGGGTGGTTCTCAAATTTACATGGAAGTGAAAAAGGGCCAAGAAGAGTTAAGATGCCACTGCAGAAGGTGGTGGGACTCAATCTACCGGGTAGCAAGACTTATTGGAAAGTTACAGAATTTAAAACAGTATATATAGATGCAAAGAGAGACAAACAGATGAAGGGAACGTAATAGAGAGCCCAGGAAACAGATGCAAGATTCATGACTTAGAGAATGTTGCAAATGAATGGGGAAAGAATACTCACCAACAACCAAATATCTGCAAAAGAAATAAAGAAGGGGCCGGCCTGGTGGCGCAGCGGTTACATGCGCACCTTCCTCTTTGGTGGCCCGGGGTTTGAGGTTCAGATCCTGGGTGCGGACATGGCACCACTTGGCAAGCCATGCTGTGGCAGGAGTCCTACATATAAAGTAGAGGAAGATGGGCATGGATGTTAGCTCAGGGCTAATCTTCCTCAAAAAAAAAAAAAAAGAAAGAAAACAATCCCACTCACAATAGCATCAAAAACAATAAAGGGGCTGACCCCATGGCTGAGCAGTTAAGTTGACGCGCTCTGCTTCCTCGGCCCAGGGTTTCACCAGTTTGGATCCTGGGCGTGGACATGGCACTGCTCATCAGGCCATGCTGAGGCAGCACCCCACATGCCACAACTAGAAGGACCCACAACTAAAAATACACAACTATGTACCGGGGGACTTTGGGAGAAAAAGGAAAAAATAAAATCTTTAAAAACAAAACAAAAAACAATAAAAACACTTAGTAATAAATTTAATCAAAGAGGCAAAAAATTTGTACACTGAAACCTATAAGCCTTTGATGATAGAAATTGAAGAAGACACAAATAAATGGATCAGAAGAATTAACGTTGGGGCCGGCCCTATGGCCGAGTGGTTAAGTTCGTGCGCTCAATTTGGCGGCCTGGGGTTTTGCCACTTCGGATCCTGGGCGCGGACATGGCACTGCTAATCAAGCCATTCTGAGGTGGCATCCCACATGCCACAACAAGAAGGACCCACAACTAAAAATATGCAACTATGTACCAGAGGGCTTTGGAGAGAAAAAGAAAAAATGAAATCTTTAAAAAAGAAGAATCAATGTTGTTAAATGTCCATACTACCTAAAGCCATCTGTATATTCAATGTAATCCCTACAAAAATTCCAATGACATTTTTCACAGAAATAGAGCAAACAATCTTAAAATTTGTATGGAGCCTTAAAAGCCCCTGAATAGCCAAAGCAACCTTGAGAAAGAAGAACAAAGCTGGAGACATCACACTTACTGATTTCAAACTATATCATAAAGGTGTAGTAATCAAGACAGCATGGTATTGGAACAAAAACAGACACATAGATCAATGGAATAGGACAGAGGACCCAGAAATAAACCCATGCATATGTGGTTGATTAATCTATGACAAAGGGGGCAAGAATATACAATGGGGAAAAGACTGCCTGTTCAACAAATGGTGCTGGGAAAACTGGATAATCACATGCAGAAGAATGAAATTGGGCCCCTATCTTACATCACTCACAAAAAATAACTCAAAATGGATTAAAGACTTAAACATCAGACCTGAAACTGTAAAACTTCTAAAAGAAAACAGAGGGACAAAGCTCCTTGATATTGGTCTTGGCAACGATTTTTGTATATGACACCAAAAGCACAAGCAACAAAAGCAAAAATAAATAAGTGGAACTACATCAAACTAAAAAGCTTCTACATAGCAAAAGAAACAACTAACAAAATGAAAAGACAGCCTACAGAATGGGAGAAAATATTTGCAAATCATCTATCTGATGAGGGGTTAATGTCTGAAATTTATAAGGAACTCATACAACTCAATAGCAAGAAAACTGCAAACTATCTGATTAAAAAATGGGCAGAGGACTTGAAAAGACATTTTTCCAAAGAAGACATACACATGGCCAACAGGCAAATATAAAGATGTTCCACATCACTAATTATCAGGGAAATGCAAATCAAAATGACACTAAGATACCACCATATGCCTGTTAAAATGGCTATAATCACTAAGACTAAAAATAACAAATGTTGGAGAGGGTGTGGAGAAAAGGGAACCCTCATACACTGCTGGTGGGAATGCAAACTGGTGGAGACACTAAGGAAAACAGTATGGAGATGCCTCAAAAAACTAAAAATAGAACTACCATATGACCCGGCTATCCCACTACTGGGTATCTACCCAAACAGCTTGAAATCAGCAATCCAAAGGAGCATATACACCCCTATGTTCATTGCAGCACTGTTCACAATACCCAAGACATGGAAACAACCCAAGTGCCCATTGACTGACAATTGGATAAAGAAGATGTGGTGTATATATATACAATGGAATACTATTCAGCCAAACAAAAAGGCAAAATCATCCCATTTGCAACAACATGGATGGACCTGGAGGGAATTATGCTAAGCGAAATAAGCCAGACTGAGACAGACAAACACCAGATGATTTCACTCATATGTGGAATATAAACAAACACATGGGCAAAGAAAACAGTTCAGTGGTTACCAGAGGAAGGGAGTGGGGAGGTGGGCACAGGGGGTGAAGGGGAGCACTTATGTGGTGACAGACAAGAAACAATGTACAATTGATGTAAACTGTCATGAACTGAATAACTTCCGGCTGTAAGGTGAATACATTATGGGGACCTAATGTACAGCATGGCGATTATAGTTAACAATACTGTATTATATAGAGTAGATTTTTTTTTTTTTTAAGATTTTAGTTTTCCTTTTTCTCCCCAAAGCCCCCTGGTACATAGTTGTGGGTCCTTTTAGTTGTGGCATGTGGGATGCCGCCTCAGCATGGCCTGATGAGTGGTGCCATGTCCTAACCTGCGTGCAAAACCCTGGGCTGTAGAAGCAGAGCATGCAAACTTAACCACTCGGCCACGGGGCAGCCCCAGAGTAGATCTTAAATGTTCTCATCACACACACACAAAAAAAGGTAATTACGTGAGGTGATAGAAGTGTTAACTAACCCTATTGTGGTAATCATTTTGCAATGTATGCATGTATCAAATCATCACATTGTACACCTTAAACTTACACAATGTTATAGTTCAATTATATCTCAATAAAGCTGGGGGGTGGCTGGCCTGGTGGCATAGTGGTTAAGTGCACATGTTCTGCTTTGGTGGCCTGGGGTTCGCTGGTTCGAATCCTGGGTGCGGACATGGCACCGCTTAGCAAGCCACGCTGTGGTAGGTGTCCCACATATAAAATAGAGGAAGATAGGCATGGATGTTAGCTCAGGGCCAGTCTTCCTCAGCAAAAACAGGAAGATTGGCAGATGTTAGCTCAGGGCTAGTCTTCCTCAAAAAAAAAAAGAAAGCTGGGTGGAAAAGAAGGAAGAATAGAGTAGTTAATGAAGACTTCAGGGACAACTGGTTGGCTATATTAGGGGAAAATTATATGCCTACCTAGAACCATACACAAAAGTAGATTACAAGGCCTGCCCGGTGGTGTAGCTGTTAAGTTTGTACACTTTACTTTGGCAGCCTGGGGTTCACCATTTGGATTCCAGGCGTGGACCTATGCATTGCTTATCAAGCCATGCTGTGGCAGGCATCCCACATATAAAATGGAGGAAGATAGGCACAGATGTTAGCTCAGGGCCAATCTTCCTCAGCAAAAAAAAGGATGATTGGCAGCAGATGTTAGTTGAGGACTAATCTTCCTCCAAAAAAAGGAAAAAAAAAAGCTAAAAAAAAATAAATAAATTACAGAGGATGGGTTAAAGACTCAAAGCAACACTATAAAACAAAAAATATATGGACTGGCCCAGTGGCACAGTGGTTAAGTGCACACATTCCACTTTGGTGGCCCGGGCTTTGCTGGTTCAGATCCCGGGTGCAGATGTCGTACCACTTGACAAGCCATGCTGTGGTAGGCATCCTATATATAAAGTAGAGGAGGATGGGCACGGATGTTAGTGTAGGGCCAGTCTTCCTCAGCAAAAGCAGGAGGATTGGCAGCAGTTAGCTCAGGGCTAATCTTCCTCAAAAAAAAAAAAAAATATGTACAAGGAGAATATCTTTACAATCTCACGTAGGGAAGAGTTTCTTAAATAAGGCAAAAGAATTGATAAATTCAACTACACTAAAATGAAGAATTCTGTTGATCAAAAAACACCACAAAGATAGTAGCCACACACCAGGAGAAGACACACGTAACTGACCAAATCTTCATGATGGGAATAGCAGTAGAAATACAGTGATGATGATAACATAATAGCAAATGTTTGTATAAAACTCACTGTATGTCAGGAACCATTTTAAGCACTTTCCAATCTTTTTTAATACTTGTCATTGTGCTTTCAGTTTTTAAAATCTGGTGGATGTAAAATGGTGTCTTGTGATTTTCATTTTCTGATTACTAAGTCATTTTTTCTTAAGTTTATGGACCATTCCTGTTTCCTCTTCTGCCTTTTCCCCCAAATTTTAAAAAAAGTACATTTTCCTTGACTTATCATCTTCTTAGAAGTTCCTTAAATACTGAAGGGCAGTTTAGGAGAGCTGTTCCATGCGCAGATTCAAGTAGGCGGCCTGGGTTCAGATCCTAGCTTTCCCCACTTACTGCTTGCAGCCAAAGTTGGGCAAGTTGCTTAACTTCTCTGAGCTTCAACTTCTTCATCTACAAAAAAGGGGATATAATAATAGCATCTAGCTCTAACTCATAAGCTCTAGAGATACCACAACCTTCATCCTGCTGGTGGGACTAAAGGTTGGGCAACCACTATGGGAAGAGTTGCCATTACCTAGTAAAGTGCAAACCGCACCACCTAGCAATCCTACCCTCCCCTGAACATGTGCACTGAGACAAAGGGACAGAACGTGCTATCAGGGTCTGGGACCTCACCCAGTTAGAAATCGGACGTTCCTCGGGCTTTGTGATGTCCCCTCTCAAACCAGTGGTTGTCCCTCCCTGCTCTCTCTTTTGTTAATAAAGTCACCCCTGCATATGGCTGAAAATTCAACCCTCAAAGAAGAGTTTGATATTGAAAAGCAGCTTCCTCTCCCTGATTACTCCGCACCGCTGGTCTGCTCCTCAGGGACCTACTGGAATCTCAAACTGTTCCTGTTTTTAGAACTTTGGGTGGTTAAGCTAGCTTGTTTTATGGATACTGGCAGAAAATGAGACTCCTGGGTCAGAGACAAAGGACTTTATTACTCACAGCACAGCAAGCTGCAGGAGTACCACATTCATAAAAGTTCTCCTTGTCATCCAAGGAAGGGACAATGGAGGGGCCCAGCTGGATGCTGCAAACGTAACGGGTTTGCATCACAGCTGAGGAATGCTGAGCTTGGGGAATCCACCTCTTTTTACAAATGCTTTGTCCTGGAAGGAAACATTATTCCACCTCTTCAGGGTTGCTGGCTGTAAGTGCAACCCTGAGAAATGGTCCAAGCAAGGAGCAGTCAGGGCCTGTATTCTGGGCATTCCCAGCAGACGTGTCTGGGGACGCTCTGGGCTCATGGTAGATGGCCTCTCCCAGCACAGACACAGCAGCGTTCTTCACAATAGCAAGACCTGGAAACGACTTGAATGCCCGTCAGCAGTAGAATGGATAAATCAGCTGCAATTAATTCTCACAAGGGGAGATTATACAGCAGTAAAAATCAATGAACTATAACTATGTACGTAAACAGCTTAATTTAAAAAACATAATTTTGAGCCAAAGAAATTACTTACAGGATATATGTATATAATCAGATTTAATTTACAGAACATTCAAAACTGAATACGGAGTTGGTAAAACAATAAAGAAAAGCAAAGGAATGATTAAGACAAAACTGGGGACACATGTTCCCTTTGAAGGGCGAAGAAAGGCATGCACAGGTGTTCCCTTTATTCTTTAAACTGCTGCCGATACGCTTTCAGTAAATGAGCGTTATATTTTACAGTTAAACAATTGTAGGCAGGTGGTCCCAAAGCATACGCTCCTGGGGACTGTTTCAGGGTGGGAACGGTGGGTGGGTTTTCATCCCAGCTCTCTAGTTCTCTGCCTTTGGTCCTTGGCACCCACAATGGATGGCGTTCGCTCCTGGGGCACCTCCCACGGTGTACCAGGGCGGTACGAAATTTAGGCTCCCCTCCTTTCTCATCCACCCAACAAAACACTTGGGAATACAACTGATGGACAGATAACCTACAACTGCTCAAACTAATTTTTTAAAGCAAAACACTATGAAATATTGGTATAGTAACTATTAAATGATGAAGCATTGCCATATGTATCAGCACTGATTGTGTGTGTGGTCCCACGTGTGAGGTCAATCTCCTCTTAAAGGAGTTCCCAGACAGAGTCGACCTTGGGATTTGGAAAATCTCACGTTCCTTGGGCCTTTGTGATGGGCCCTCTGAAGCCAGTAGCTGTCCTTCTCTTTTTTAAATAAAGTCACCCCTGCATATGTCTTAAAATTCAACCATGAAAGAAGAGTTTGATCATGAAAAGCAGCTTCCTCTCCCCCACTCCTCCTCACCATGGCTCCTCAGGGACTTCTTGTGTTTTTAATTGACAAATAGGATTTGTACATGTTTAAGATGTGCATCTTGGTGTTTTGATATACGTCTACATTGTGAAATGATCACTACAATCAAGACAATTAACATATCCATCACCTCACATAGTTATCATTTCCTTTCTTTTTCGCGGTGAGAACACCAGATTTACTCTCAGCAATACAGTCTTTTATGCAACATCTAAAGCACAAGCAACAAAAGCAAAAATAAACGGGTGGGACTACATCAAACTAAAAAGCTTCTGCACAGCAAAAAAAAAAAAGAAAAAAGAAAGAGAAAGATCAACAGAATGAAAAAGCAACTTATGGCATGGGAGAAAATGTTTGCAAACCACACATCTGGTAAGGGGTTAATATCTAAAATATATAATGAACTCGTACAACTCAGCAGCAAAAAATGCAGTAATTAAATTTAAAAATAGGCAAAGGACCTGGGTAGACATTTTTGCAAAGAAGACATAGAAATGACTAACAGGCACATGAAAAGGTGCTGAACATCACTAATCATCAGGGAAACGCAAATCAAAACAACAATGAAGGGCCAGCCGGGTGGCGCTTCTGTTGAGTGCGCACGTTCCACTTTGGCAGCCCAGGGTTCGCCGGTTCGAATTCCCAGTACAGACATGGCACGGCTTGGCAAGCCATGCTGTGGTAGGCGTCCCACATATAAAGTAGAGGAAGATGGGCCTGGATGTTAGCTGAGGGTCAGTCTTCCTCAGCAAAAAGAGGAGGATTGGCAGCAGTTAGCTCAGGCCTAATCTTCCTCAAAAAAAAAAAAAAAAAAGACTACAATGAGATATCATCACCTCACATCTGTTAGAATGGCTATTACCAAGAAGATAGGAGATAATAAGTGCTGGTGAGGATGTGGAGAAAGGAGAGCACTTGCGCACTGTTGGTGGGAATGTAAATTGGTATAAGGTTTTCCTAAGGAGACGTTTCAGTAGAGCCTTTTCTCTGCTAAATGGCCAGTCTTGTGCTTTCCCCCTTCTTTCCTTGTCTTTACCCCTTTGCCCTCAAGTCTATAATGTGGCTTTAACTATGTGTTTTCCACTATTTGGTCCCATGTCCCAGCAAAAAGATTTGGTGCCTGGTCCCTGCCTCAGTGGCTCAAGTCAGATACCCCCATTTTGGATTTCATTCTTTGAGTGGGTCAGAAAGGAATATGCCTAAGGCTCCATCTGCTTCTTCAGAAAATGTGTTCAGGTTGTAAAAATAGAAGCCCATTGCTTATCAATAAAGCAAAAGAATGGGAGTGTTTAATCTTGCTTTGAACTTGTAGAATCGGGATGGGGAAAAAACACAAAAAGAAAATATCCAAAATTGTTGATTGATTGCTTGATGTCAGTTCAATAAATGCATACTTTTTTTTTTTTTTTTTTTTTAAAGCAGCTGTTCCTAAAGTTCTCATTTGAGTTTCAGATCATTGACTTCCTTCGTTGGGTGTATTCCTCTTCCTTATGCATTTAAGAGAGAAACAGAAATAAAACGGCCTTGAACATTTTCTTACTATCTTCTCAGCCACTTAAAATTCTCTTACTGTTGAATTTAAAATGTTCTTTTGTACCCGAAATCCTATGATGAATAAATAAGCTGGATTGTCTTTCTGTGAAACCTCAGGAAGTTCCTTCTGCTTTTCCATTCTTCACACAACACTGTAAGCATCTCTCAAGTGAAACCCTCACTGAAAGCCTTTTATTGATTTTCTTGAAACTATATGGTTTCACAGGTAGTTAGCTGGCTGTGGTTCTTTTAAAACAAATCGCCTCCAAACAGCATTCACTTTAAAGGATGCATCATAAGACGCGAATTTAAAAGAAACCAACAGGAGTAGTTTCCTCAAATACACATTAAAAAGGTAAGACGACACAAAGTGCTCTGATTTGAAGAACAGGGCTCCCGTCTTGTACTTCCCAGCAGGAAATTAATTAGAAGGGCCAGACCAGGAACACTGAGCAGGGCGCCTGCTCTTTCTTTTGTCTTTTCTTTCCCCTTCTCAACTTCAAGCCTTTCTGAAGGTGTTTACTTGAAATCAGGATATGGAAAGCTTTTTGGATTGAGTTTTAAAACCAAAGAAGTCAGAATAATTTTCCTTGGTATGCTGTTTTCAGAAATCCTTTCTAAAGTTCATAATAAAGTGGGGTAGTGGCTATAATGATTACTTGCCTGATTTACCCAAATATTTATTTCTAAGACAAGAAAATGAAGACTTTCAAAAATCTACTCAGACTATTACATATTTTAATTAAGTTAAAGAGGCATATCTTCCCTAAACATTCCCACGGAGTTTTTGTAACAGGAAGGTGAACTCAAAATCCGAGCGGACCTGACACAACTCAGAGATGGGACTGGAGGGAAATATACATACATATTCTCTCCGTATATTAAGACTAGGCCCCTAATCCAAGAGGAGTTTTAAAAAATTAATTTGTTCCCAGAGGGTTGAGCAATGCTGAAAAAGTTGAACAACTCCCTACCGTCTTCATTAATTTGGACTTGGGGTTCCCTGGGGTGTTATAAATTGAGTATTCTCCTTTGTATTATCTATACTCAAAGGACTGGCCAAGCAAATCAATAATGTGAAATGGATTAAAGGGAGAATCTTTAAAATACTGAGGCAGAACTCTTAAGGCACCATTCGAGTGCTGAAGAATCACGAGCTTTCCTTACTTACAAAATTACTGATGATAATTACAAAAGATTTCTCCGGTTCCCGAAAGCATCGACCCTAAAAACCTTGAGCAGACCACAAATGTTAGCTTATTTGCAGTCATTACCTGAATTTGGAAAAATAAAAGTACATTTCTTTAAAAATTACTGTCAATAGAAATCAGTGGAATTACATTCAATTTTCTTTCTGCCTTTGGATAAAGGGAGAAAAAGAAAATTATTTTAAGGAGGAGTTATTCCTTCTGTCCAAAGTAAGTGGGAGGCTGAGGAGCAGGAGCAGGGCCACCAGTAGCCATGCAAGCAGCAGCTCCAGCGGCCTGGAGGGACAAGCCAAGCCAGAGGGCTCAGGAGAGTGGAGCACTAATCTTGTTTTCTAGAAGTTTTAAGACAAAGAAAAGTGGAAAGGGTGGTAGTGTTAGCTGCACATTGGGTTCTTATTGTCCCCCAAGATAGAAATCAAGAGAGACAGCAAAAGGGAGTAGAGAAGTAGAAATTTATTGGCTTGTGCACAAGGGAGCCAGTGCAAAAAGGAAAGGGGCAGGTGACTGGCTCGTTAGGGAGCGGGATTGTGGTGCTTTTATTAGGCAAACGTTAGGGAGGAGGGCCTTGTCCTGGCATGTATGGGTGGAGCTGTGCTTGCGCCTGCACTGTCAGCCTGTGCTGTCACGTAGCATGCTACTACAGGGGACACGTATCATTAGCATGCTAGCTCTCCGCCCCTGGGTGTGATTTTTGGTAAGCTAATGGGGCGAGGGTCACTGTCAGTGGACTCCTGGGTGCTAGGGCCCATGGGAAAGCCCAGGAGAGTCCAGAGGCTGCGGAATGTGGGTCCTGGTGGCCTCTATCTGATTCTCCTAGCTTGCTGATGGGTTAGGGACCTTATCTTGTTAGGCCAGGGCCCTTGCAGATGGCCCTGTCTCCTTAGGCTGGTTCCTGTCTCAGCAGCTGAGTCAAAGAGAGGTTTCTACGTGTTGTTTAATTTTGGAGAAATTTGAGCATGTTTGTAGCTTGAGAATGATTCAATAGAAAGCAAGGACTGAAAATGCCTGGAAGAGAGAAAATCGAGGAGACAGGAGGTAATGGAATTAAAGGCAGGATGAGGGCACAACAAAAGGATTCATGTTGTAGGGGAGGAAGACAATTCCTCTGCCCTCTAGGTCCTTCTGGCTGGCCTAAGAATTAAATTGACAGGAGACAGAATAACAGGAGAAAATCAAACAAAGCTTTATAACATGTATACATGGGAGAAACCCAGGGAAACTGGGTAACTCAGCCGGAATGGCTGAGGCTGCCACCTTAAATACTGTCTTCAGCTAAAGACAAAGGAGGATGGGGGGTGGAAGAGGATAGTGGTTTGGGGCTTCAAAGGGGAGGAAGGCAATTCACATGGAAATGGAAAAGCAAATGTTTGGTAGATAGACCTTTGATAAGAATGGGCTTAGCCAGGATCTTCCCCGGTCTACGGAAACCCAGAGTTATCTATGGCGATGGCTTGTCCTAGGGACAGGCCCTTTATCTTAAATTTCTTTTAGGCAGTTGCGGGGGAGGTCAAAGTTCCTTTCAGAGTCTTTTTTCTTAAAAATAATAATCAAGCCAAAGAGACACATTCTGGGGTGGCCAATTCTGACCCCCCACAGTGTTAAAAAGGAAGATTAGTAATTTTTATTTTAGGTTGGACAGCTCAAGGAAAGTCAGTATAGGGTTAAAGGCAGGGGTTTGGAGTCTCAAAGCTGCTGATGGGCTCACCAAAAGAAGGGAGTAAACAAAGAAAGAGGAGCCCGGAAAGCCAGATATCCAACAGAAGAGAGTAGCCAGGGGAGGCCAGGATGGCTGTGGAGCAGGGGCAGCCTGGAGGGAGCCAGATCCCAGCAGTTTGGAGAGTTCTAGGAGAAAGAGAGGGCTCTCGGAAGAAATGAAATTGATAGATTATCTGACATGGTTGATTACCTGGGAAAAAAGAATTATGACAGATGAGAGAGAGAAAGGAGAAAAATCAAGATTAGGTACATAGAAAATCATGCAAGTAAAACATAACACCAAATACTTAATACGTGCTAGGTGCTGTTCTTAGTGCTTTAACATACATTCATTTATGAATCCTCCTCATCTTCTAGAGGAAGAAACTGACGGGCAGAGAGATGAAGGCACCTCCTGAAAATCACAGAGCTAATAAGTGACCATGCAAAGATCTGATCCCACGTCTAGGTCCAGTGTCCCCACCCCTAAACACGGGAATATCCCCGCTCTTCAGGAGAGGTGGATGGGACCGAAAAACAAAAGGTCGACAAGAAAGAAATGCTATCATTATACACTATGCAGCTATGCAATCAATAATTTTTACTAGCCATAATCTCATAAACGTTGACTTTTAATTCTTTGAAAACTGTGATATAAATTAGATTGGCAAGATAGCAAATGAAAGTGCTCAGTGGGTTAAACTTTCAGCCCACATAGAACACAAAAGATAATACACAATAAGTACAGGCAACAGATCAGGAAATAACAGCATAAGAATATTATTTGAAAATATGGAGGTAAATAGGAAAAACTGATAAAATAATTGGAAGTTATTTGGAAAAAACACCAAAAACATTGTGGATATATTAATTTAATAGAAATAAAGGAGAGTAAATAAATAATAAATAAAGGAAATTACCAGGAGTGGAATGGGGGAACTACAAGGTTCTGATTATTTATTTATTTAATTTTTAAAAAAATTTATTTTTTTTGAGGAAGATTAGCCCTGAGCTAACTGCTGCCAATCCTCCTGTTTTTGCTGAGGAAGACTGGCCCTGAGCTAACATTCATGCCCATCTTCCTCCATTTTGTTTGTGGGACGCCTGCCACAGCATGGCTTTGCCAAGCGGTGCCTTGTCCACACCCAGGATCCGAACCGGCGAACCCCAGGCCACTGGAAGTGGAACGTGCGAACTTAACCGCTGCGCCACCAGGACGGCCCAGTTCTGATTATTTTTTGCCTGAGGCCCCAAATTTATAGGTATTCTAAATGAATACTTTCTTGTTAACTTGTAACGGAAATTAATTAAACCTCCACTACTAGATTGAGGTCCCTAGAGACTTTGTAAGCTAAGATTAGGGAAATTTTTTCTTTTATATTTAAAAACCAACAGAACACATCATTAGGATTTTTCAAAGTTGATACAGTTTTAGGGAATTAGAATAATTAATTTTATTTGCTTCTAAGCCATTCTTGAACTGGAAATTAAATTTGTAATGAAGTTTTCTAAATTCATTAACGGTAAAAAAAAAAGTGATCCTCTATGATTATGCTTTTTTCTTTCATGTATATCACTGTTGTTTTCAGTTCAGTGAGCAGTGTTTCTAACTCAATGTTTTCTCCTTCCTAAAAAGGAAAAGCCAAAAAAACTTCAAATTCAGGAGGGGAAAAAAAGCAAATTATAAGCTAGTTATTTATAATATGTCATATGTATACATACGTAATTATATTGTATAAAAGGAGCTCATTCAGTTAATTTAAGAAAATTTTTGTGGGGGAAATATTTCACAAGGTCTGCCAAGAGCTACAGTCTTAAGAAAACAGGTCTGTTACTGCTTATTCCTGAAAAATCTGTATCAAAAGAGATGGACTGGAAAACTGCCTACTCGGTAGGGACACGGTACACAACTGTCTTCTTGAAAAAGTCTGTAGAGTACTTAAAATAAAATTAAGGTGCCACTGTTTTATGTTATGTCTGCTGGCATTACCTCTGTTCTTGTTAACTGACCACAGATGCAAAGGATGCTACCAACCAGACCCTGAATAGTAACTGCAAAGCCCTCCAACCAGGAGGGTGGTACCCTTCCAGACCTGGCCACAGTCCTTTGAGATCTTCCAGCAGGGAGCGGGGAATCAGCCTGCATAGATTATTTTTTCAACATCATTTAAACTAGTTTATTAATACCAGTCAGGGCTACTATTTAGTCAGTGCTTACGAAGGCTGGGCCCTGTGCTGCAAGATGTGTAGGGGTGAGTTTATCAGTCCTTGGAGAATGTACTGTTAGCCCTGTTTTGCTGATGATAAAACTGAGGCTCAGAGGCCGCCCAGCCAGCTCCTGGTGGAGTTAAAACTTGCCACTTCCTGGCTCCAAGAGCTCAGGCTTCCACTAGGGTTTTCATGTACCTTGGGGCAGAGTCTATAAATTCTAAGGTTAGTAAGACTTGTGTTCTCTTTCTCTGCGAGGTCAACAGTGATATAGTCACAGAACCCTCCCACATTGGCATCGATTTGGCAAAAAGAGCACAGGACTCAGGAGGCGTGGAACCTACAACCTGCTCTGCTTCTCACCCAGTGGTCCCTGGTGATGCTTCTTACCTTCCTGAGCCCTAGTCCCTAAGAGGCGACCAGCCCTGGAGTCCCAGCCCGCTCAAAAGAAGGTCAATTTCACACCTTTTCTTTTCTGGGAAGCTGCCCGGCCGTGGGCAGAAACTCCAGGTGCTCAACTAGTCCCCCTAGGCGAGAAGATGGGCCATGGCGAAGGCCTCCGCCAACAAGGACGCTCACTAGAAAGCTCACTACAGACCCTCTGCCTCTGATGGATCACAGGCCACAACCGAGCAGGTTCCTGGGTGGATCCGATACTGTTTATGCTGTTTTTAAAAACATTTCTTAGCCAACTTCTCATTACTTTCCATGGCTCTGAGTAGGGCCTGCTCCATTATTTCTCTCTCTCTAAACACCGCATCTGAGATTGTGGGAGATTCTGTGCAGCTCATATCCCGAGGACTGGTTCCCACGCGACTCTAGTCTCCAGCTCCTAAACTGCCTTTGCCAAAGGCTCTGTCTAGAAGCGAGTCCAGTTAAACAGACTGCATCCCGCCGGAGGGGTCAGACACGTGGATTCCAATCCCAGTTCTGCTTCTTCAGCTTTGCTGTGAGGCTTTGGGCAAGTTAAAGCAACCTGTCTGGGCTTCAGTTGCCTCACTTCGAAAGCGGTTACACTAATGTCTGTTTTAAAGAGGAAAGGGCTTGGCGCAAACTTCGCACTAACACAAATTCCCTTACTCTTCTTGGGGAGGCGGCTGTGATGAGACACGGAGAGGGAGAAAAACCAGGGGCGTCCTCTCTGCCTTCTGCATAGAACCAGCAGTTATCCGGGACCATCTTTGTAGTGAGCCGGGAGGGGGGCGGGAAGCAGGGATGCAAACTGAGTCCCTGGGCCGGGATGTGCTCTCTGGCGGGCGGGGACGAGAGGCCGGAATATCCAGGGAAGCGCAGAAAGGGCTCTCCCCGGTCTCCCGAAGAGTCGTGGGAACGTCAGGGCAGGACCGCCCAGCGCCCAGAGTCGGGGAAGCTTGGGCACAGGTGACTTTCTCAGAATTTGGTAAGTTTTCTTGGCAGATGAGGAAGGTACAGGGATTTCGGCAACGGGGGTCCCGTGGATGTCCCAGGTGGCGCGCAGCCGCGGTCCCGCCGCGCCGGCTCGGGGCGGGACACTCGGGACTCGCTCACTGAAGGCTCCAAGCTCTCCTGGGATGGGCAACCAGCTCTTCCGCGGGAGCCGCGGGCCAGCGGGCGGGGGACCGAGCGGCACCGGGCCGGCGCAGGAGCCCGGGCGCACCCGCCGGTGGGCGGACTTGGGAGCACGGCGCCGCACCGGGAAGTGATCGCCGCCACCAGCCGCCTGACGCCAGCGGAAGTGCGAGCCCGCGGCGAGCCTGCTCGGCGGCCGGGCGCCCGGGAAGGGGCGGGCGTGGGGCGGGGCTGCGGGGGCCGGGGCCCCAGGGGGGGGGGGGGGGCGGGGCCTCGGCGGCGGGGCGGGGCTTGGCGGCGCCTGTTTGTACCCTGGCCGCGGAGCCTCGGGCTCAGCTGGGGCTGCTCCGCGTCCAGGCGTGAGCCGGAGAGCGAGACGTGCTCGAGGCCTGGGGAAGCCAGGCGGGCCGGAGGGGAGCCGGGAGCGAGGGAGCGCGGCCGGGGTCGTCGGCCGCCGCGATGTCAGCGCGGTGCTGTGCGGGCCAGGTGAGCAGGGCTGGGCGCCGCGCGGGGGCGGCGGATCGGGGACCGGGCCCGGGGCGCAGGCACCCGGGGCTACCCTGGGTGCGCGCCCCAGCTCCTCAGCCCCAAGTAGGGCGGTGGTGGGTCGCTCGGGCTGACCTCGCGCTGCCCTGGTCAGTGCCTCGGGCCTGAGCGTGGCTCTCAACCGTCGGGGAAGCCCTGTGCGGGAAGGGGACACGGGGAAGCCCGAGAGGAGACCCCGAGGTCTTCCCCTCCGGCCTTCGGGACTTAGCCTTGGGTGGGGCGGGCGGGGCTGGGCGGAGGATCCCGACTGCTTCTGAAGCGTGTCGCCGCCCCCCAGGGCGCGAGTGTGGTGCTGAGCTCCGTAGCGCACCCGGCTCTGCTTTCCTGATGAACCTAGGGAAAGGCGTGGGTTTGGGCGACGTCTCCTTTCCCGTGCCCCGAACAAAACTCGGGTCATGTGGCCCAAACAGGTTGCGCATGGCGTTAGCTCTTGTCTTCGAGAGAACGTCTCAAAGCCTGGTTTCCAAACTCCGGTGTTCAGGTCTGGGTGCAGGGAGGACTCAGCCCTGTCTGGACCCAGACACGGTTACCTCGGCTGCCTCGTAGAGCGCGAGCCTTCCCGTTCCTCCTTCCAGCTGAACTTGCCAAAACCTGTTTTGCACCTCTCGCCTATTAAACTCATGATATCTTAACACACATATGTCCACTTGGGATAGGCGTCTCCTCCCGGTTAGTAGTGCATCAGGGCCGAATTAGGAGGTTTTAACCCTTTAATGCTAATTTCACTCTTTCCTGTAGACTTAGAAAAAACTAAGTAGGTAAAGTTTTCCGGACTCGAGCTCCCCCCTCCTTATCCATATTGATTATCAACATTTCTTAGAGAGTTTTAATGGTGTGTTTTCTCAAATGAATCTTTGACTCCGCGGGGCATTCAGGTGCGGGGTTGTTCTTGCTTCTTAATACATGCAGCCCTGCGACAATCGGGGGCCAGCCCATGAGTGATGCCGGGTTAAGCGTGGGTTTCTGTAACCGGCCGATTATACTGGCAGATGATCGGTCCTCTTTCGAGTAGCCACGTGAAGTCATTGTTTGGTTTTTGAGGTCGAATAGGTACTTGGCATGCATTCAGTCTGGCTTTCTCAGAGATGAGGAAATTGAGGTTTCTGACTTGAAGTGTAATGACTTGCCGTGTTGGACAAGAGGAGAGGATGCTTACCGCCTTACCAGGGCTTCTGAGACCTAGGAACTTTCTGAATCTCAAGAAAACTTTGCAAATCTTTCGTTGTTGTTTATTTCCAATCTGATGCAACACTTTTCATTATGTGGTAGTTACCCTACAGGTATTTAGGGGCATCTGTCTTCCCCTAGTCCCTTGAAAGCCGCCTGAGGCTTTCTGTGACTCCAAGCAGTTAATTTAGAGCTCTGAAAATTATTACCAGGACTCAAGTGGGTACTGGAAAAGAGGTATTGGCATGGCTGATATTTTGGCAGTATTTAATCACTTGTTTCTAAAATCCCCCTCTCAGGACTTTGGAAAGAACCCAGTCCTGACCGTTCATCACGGGAAGGTTGACTTCTGCTTTCTTGGGCCTGCTGGAGGCATCTCTGCGGTGGGTCTCGCACAGCTGGGGGTGATGACACTAAGATTTCCTATGCCTGGGGCTGTGAAGTTTACATTTGAAAAGACAGCACCAGCAGAAGCTATCTAAGTCTACAAATCTTTGGTTTTTTTTTTTTGAGGAAGATTAGCCCTGAGCTAACATCCGCCACCAATCCTCCTCTTTTTGCTGAGGAAGACTGGCCCTGAGCTAACATCCAGGCCCATCTTCCTATATTCTATATATGGGACACCTGTCACAGCATGGCTTGATAAGCTGTGCGTAGGTCTGCACCCGGGATCCGAAACGGCGAACCCTGGGCTGCCGAAGCAGAACCTGCGAACTTAACCACTGCACCACCGGGCCGGCCCCCCGAATCTTTTTTTTAATTTGAGCACCTATAAACTGTTTTTACTCACAGTACTTCTGACATTAAATGTATGTAGGGTTTTTTACCCCACACCAACCAATTCCTCAGCTCTCTGGACATCAGCCGGGCGTACAACAATTCAATTCACTTCTGACATCTATCTGGAGTTGGTATCCCACAGGTCAAAGGCTTAGTGCCACAAGACTCCCCCCACCCCACGCCCCATTTCAGACTCCAATCACAAGTCTCCATGGCCTCCCCTATGGGGGACAAAGACCGAATATATATTTCTGATCATATCACAATATCACAGCTCCTACTATGTGCCAGGAGCTGGAGCTATGGCAGTGAGCCAGACAGACATCATCTCTGCCTTCAGTGGTGGGTCCAGTTGGGGCCGGGGTGGGGGACATTCCATAAGCGTGTCAATAATGACACAGTAAGTACTGGTACTGTAACGAGACTGAGTGGCAGAGTGGCTTTGGGTAGGGTTGCTGGGGAAGCCTGTCTGAGAAGACGCCCCTGGAATTGAGACTGATCAGCAAGAAGAGGCACCCGTATCGAGGTCTGGGTAAGGAGCCTTCCAGGGTGTTCAAAGAACAGAAGGGAGTCCAGGGTGGCTGGAGTGTCACATATGAGGTCGAGAGGCAGCCAGGCCCAGATGTGGGTGGAGACTGTCAACCACTGTTGGGAGTTTGGGTTTTATGCCTGATACAGTGAGAGCTGTGGTTTAACTTCTACTTGGAAGATCTCTCTTGGTGCTGTGGAGGCTCAGCTGTATGAAGGACTAGAGTGGGGGTAGGGAGAGCAGTCAGAGCTGTCCATTCAGAGAGGAGTCCGTTCAGAGAGGCAGTTAAGCCTCCTCTTGTGTGCAGGCAGTGTTCTAGGCTTCAGCAGTGAGCAAAAATCCGTCCCTTTGGAGCTTGAGTCCTGGCCATGTGCTGTTGCTGTGGTCCCAGGAGAGAGGAGTAGTGCTTACCGTGGACGGTGCTGGCTTCTGGGCATTCTGTAGAGGCGGAGCAGGACTTGTGCGTGGGGGAGAAGTGGGGTGCGGGAATGGGAGAGATTCTGTTCTTGGCCTGAGCAGCTGGAGAGCTGGTGGTGCCTTGTACTGAGGTGAGGGAGGAGCACGTTTGGCGAGGAAAACCCATAGTTTTCTTTTGGCTTTCTTACTTTTCAGACGCCTGTTATAAATTAAATGGAGATGGCAAGTCACCAGTTGGATGTTTAAGTCAGAAGTTGGAGGTTGGAGATAGGAATTTTGAGCACTTTAACTGAGGACAACTGGGAGCCGTGTGTAACGCGGAAGAGAGCCTGTGCTTTGGGCTCAGGTCTGGGTTTCAGCTGGGGAGTCTGCACAGCAAGGGCTGGTGTACTGCACACGTTACTGACCCTCCATCAACCTCAGTCTTCCTCAGCTGTAGGATGGGTGTGACAGTTCCTCCTCCGGTTATTATGAGGATTACATGTGATAATAGAAATGAAGCCTCTAGTCCAGGGTTTGGCACTGAGAAGGAGAAATCTTAGTTTGTTAGTGGCATTACCCATCTGCCTCTGGACGGTCTCCAGGTCATCTTATTTTATTTTTGCATCGACTCGGATATACACTTAGATTTTGCTTAGGCTGTTGGGTAATGGATGCTGATGGAAGCGGAGATTACGGAAGAGTGGCCATTCAATGCCTTCTGGGTACCCCCGCACTGTGGTAGGCCCCTGGGGACTGGGTGAGGAGCAGAGAGCTTCCTTGCTCTCCTGGAACTTAAGGGCTAGTTGGGGGTGGGAGTGTGGAGGAAGATAGCCACAGAAAATGACAGTACATGCTGTCAGAGGTGAAATGAGATGAGCAGTAGAAAAATCTGGACAGCCCTTTCCAGGCAGTTTGAGGATAAGGCTGTTCGGGGAAGTGTAAGTGTTAATGATGATAATAACAGTACTCAAGTTTATTTCATGCCTTCAGTGTCTGTTTTTACCTATGTTATATCTTCATTCATTCTTCACAAGTTGGGCTGGGTAATGTTCTAAATGGCCTCCTTTTGCAGGTGAGGCGACTAAGTACCAAGAAATAAATGAACTGGACTGATGTTACATGGTGGAGCCAGCCTTGAACACTGGTCCACCTGACTCGAGTTGGGGCTCTTAACTGTGAGATTCCTATTCCTTGTTGTTCGTATTACCATATGAATAAATACTGAGTAACTGTTGCTCATTATTGTTGCTCATAATGGACTTAAGGCAGTTTTGAATACACCGCTGTTAGGCTGTCTCGGTAGACATTGGTGGTTGCCAGTAGTTATGGGTGGGTGACGTGTGGCTTCTTCCTCGTAACGTGGTCCAGGTTATGAAGAAAGCAGGCTCTGCCACACACGCAGACGTTTATTGGCAGCTGGGCGCAGAGCAGTTGTGCAGCCTGATCTGAGGCTTCACGGAGTTCCAGCTCTCGGACCTCCTTGGCGCACCGACGTGCAGTTTGCGTGCTCAGCTGAGGCAGATGCGACAGCATTGCAGTAGGCAGCACTTGACCAAGACTGTCGAACCAGCAGGACCGTGTGGATGGATCCAGCCCGGTGCCGTTCTCAGGTGAAGAGTCCCTCTCTCCTTATAGCCAGTTCCTGTCAGGGCATCAATGCCCAGGCTGAGGTGTTTCCAGCAAGATCATGTTACTTGATTGCTGAGATTTTCCTCACTGAAAGCCCATTTCTAATGTCACTTATGTTAATTAACAAAGCCACGAATGCCACCAGGGACTGTCCATTGTCAGAGATACCTAAAGCCGGACCTTAGTTAAAGTAGTGAGAGCGGGTTTCATTCAGTAACCACTGACAGTAGGGGAAGGAGCCTAGCTCTGTTCTCATTTACATGGAGGTGACTGGGAGCTTTAAAGGGAGAATGAGGGTGTAGGGAGCAGGAGCCAGTGGGGGCCCCAGTAGTCAGAGGAATAAAAGGTCACAACTAGGGTTAGGCCAGCTGTGCGTGCTAGCTTCTGTCCTTCCATACAGACTGGGAGACGGGCCCTGTCCATCCTTTTTTAAAAGATTTTATTTTTCCTTTTTCTTCCCAAAGCCCCCACGGTACACAGTTGTATATTTTTTTTTCAGTTGTGGGTCTTTCTAGTTGTGGCATGTGGGATGCTGCCTCAGCATGGCCTGATGAGCAGTGCCATGTCCGTGCCCGGGACCTGAACCGGTGAAACCCTGGGCCACCGAAGCAGAGTGCGTGAACTTAACCACTCAGCCACGAACCGGCTCCCCCTGTCCTTCCTGATGACCGCATTTCAGAGGAATGGCATTTGGGTCCTTGAGAGAGACGCTCCAGAGTTGTAGGAAATAGCGAAACACCTCAGAGGACAGTGGAAGGAGTCACTGTCGTAAGCCCTTTTTAGTAAATACTCTGGGAAAGGGAGGCTGGGGCCCATCTGAGGTGTTGGCTAGAACAAACAGTAAATTTCTTTGACAGACCAGAGCTTTTCCAGACAAGAACTCACAAGGCAAGAGGCGGCCGGGTCATCCCAGGGATGCGGGCTTGGGCTGCTGGAAGCCGTGCTGAAGTTTGGTCGTGCAGGGCTTTGGGCGGGTTTGCCATGTGCCGAGAGTTCCTGTGGTTCTCACCCTTCTGCTGGGTAAGGAAACCTGCAGTCATCTGCGTGAGAGGGAACCGAAGCCCACGGAGGAGACTTAGAGTGTGCCCTCCGATGACATGCCGGCTGGAATGGGGCTTCCTCATCAGGGCATCCGGCCACCTCTAGGTTGTAGCTTAAAGCAGAAACACACACACAGTCCATGAAGACTTCTTTAAAAAGTCACTTACACACATAATTGTAATGATTTCCCTGAAATGTCCTTCCTTCTCCATGAAACCCAAATCTCTGCTTTTGAGGCCAAGCTCAAGAAGCATTTCCTCAGTAATGATCTTCCCCTTGTTCTGAGTGTTCTCTCAGAACTCCCACTTAGCCTGCCCACCGCCTAGCACTGGGTCATCTGACGCACAGGCATTGACTCCTGGTCCCTGCGTGGATGTGCTTCCTCTCTCCTAGACGAGCACGTGCTACCACCTGGCTGAACCCGCTGTTGAGTGCTTTTGGTTACAAAACTCTTCCCCACAGCTCTTTGTTTATAGTGATTGGAAATGTTAGGTGTTCGTATCACGTGTTGCTTCCACCCTTGGAAGGGATCCAGGCACAAAAGTTCACTCTTTCCATGACTGATGCTTTTTAAACAATTTGGGGTATTTATGAAACATGAGGGAAAAATCATACGTTGTCACCCAGAGAGAACTGCATTTTGATATTTTATAAACCAGTCTTTCACATTTACTATTTATGATTTTACTTTGCAAAATTGGGATTATGTTGTAGGTGCTATATTTGACCCCACTATTTTTGCTGAATTGTGGGGTGACCAAGAAAGTTTTTAACATGCACCAGTCATCTCTCTGCAGCCGTGATTGTTTTCTGGGCTTACATTCGGGTGTGGGTCGTCATTTCTCTAGAGGTGTTACATCAAGTTGAATGCATGAAAGTCAGTTAATAGGCTTCTCTGTTAATAGGTTTTTGTGTTTCACTTCCCCAAAGGCTAAAAATGAAGAAAATCCCTAATTATGCCCCCTTCAGATGGCATCGTCAACAATATATTTCAGTCATTTTCAGCATTTTCTTTAACTTTGATCTTTTTCTTTACAGTTGCTTGTACAGACACCAGCTGTCTCAGTGGTGTCCTAGTGCCTGTTTTCCTGCTGTGCGGAGGTGCTCATCTCGGTTTCAGTGACATTAAGTTTGAATCCTGTGCTGCTTAGCACTAGTATCGGCTCTTTTATTTTTCTATTCGTTTTTATAAAACGCAGGCAGAATGCAGGAAAATGCCCACATAATTGCTCTTCCACGCAATTGCTCTCCCATGCCGACAGAGCTGATGCTTTGCTCATGTTGACCTGTCGGCTGCTGTGCTCATGGGGGAGCTGATACAGGAAGAGCGTTTTGGAGATGTGTTTGTGTAGGTAGCCAGGTTCAGGTTGTTGGAAAGCTGAGTCTGTCACTTACCTTGAGCAGTAAAGAGTGTGAAGGTTGCCATGTTAGGTGGAGAGTTAGGATGAAGGTTGCTGTTTCAGGTTGGTTTTCTTGGGCTGCTTTATAGCTGATCTGGGCGAGCTGACAAATAGCTTTGGGCTGCGGCAGGTCTGGGTGGGATGACCTTGCTGGGAGGGCTGAGGAGGGCCGACCTGTAGGGAGTGGAAGGCAGCCTCTGACTCATCTCTCTGCTGTTGAGATAAAAGCTAACACCCCCATCCCCACTGCTTGTTTCTGCCAGTTCTCTGTATAAATATCACTCTAGATTTCCCACAGAGATTGAATATCTGGGAGTGAGTCAACTCTGAGGCTTGAACATTACTTTTCAGTTTCCCAGGTATTTTAATGTAAATCACCCTTTAGAAGCCTCAGAGAGGGGAGAGCCGAAATGATGGCATCGGCTGATGGCATCGGCTGCTTGCATTTCAGAGCAGTACTGGCCAATTCATCCATGATAGTTTGACGTTAAAAAGGGAGTCCTCATAGAAGATGGTATGTCTGCAGAACTAGCCATTAGACGCAATTCCACTTTGTCCTTTGACTGAGCTGTTTTCAGTATTTATAATTCTAATTGTAAATAAGGATCCTGTGTTCTCTTAGTGTCCTGAGCAGCATTATTAGTGAATTTTCCTTACATGTTGCTGTCGTCAGTTGATTTTAGGGTTGGATGCTGAGAGCAATATCTGTCTAGTTACTAATCTAAACCACCCTGATGGTCCCTGACGATCAGGTTTTCTAAGTAGTCCAAAGTGAATCTTTGCATGCCTAATTAAAATGTATTTTAAAACATTTCCAGTGGGGGTATCCTCTTATTGTGTATTAATTACTTTAATATGTATTAATGATATCTTAATCATTAATGTGTATTAATGGTATTTTAAAAGATTTTTAGCTTGTGTATTAATGATATTTTAAAAGATTTTAGGACATAATCTGGGAGTCAGTGTAGCGTGTGTGTAGGACATTCAAATAGTGGATTGGTTTGATTACATAAAACATCTGTCTGAATTTTAAAGGAAACAGGATTTTACTTTAGGCTTTTCTTCTGTAGTTTGCCTTGTGAGATTAGAGTTGAGCTGATGTGTAAGGAAAACAGCTGTTATGGAAAAACTTAGAGTGAATTTTGAAACAACTTGTGGGTTTGAAGTAAGTTTATAATATATAGTGATTAGACAGCATTTTTCACTCTCATGAAAACTGTGTAGTCAAAACAAAAGTAGGAAAAACACATGCATACAACCCCTTAAATCTTATTTATGTGAAGATAACCAGGAGACATGGAAAATCAGGCTTCTGTTTGTTTAACTATCATTTTTATAAACTGGCCAACTACACTTTGAAACAAAGCCTTCGAGGTCTTTATGGGATTTATTTTCCAATTTTTTGTTCTCCTTTTGTATCTCAGTAGTTTAACGGAGGACTGAGTCTCCTAATGCTCTGATCCTTAGTGTGTGGCTCACCAAAACTGGGGAAGAATTCAGCCTTTTGTTCTTGACTCCATCCATGCTGTTGAACTCCTCCAGTGGCGTTCTCAGAAACAATGGCAGTATTTTGTAACCATAGTAATGAAACTGTTCTCTGTAATAGGATTCGGTAGCAAAATGAATTTTCTTTGGCTTTGGTAGTATTACTGCTAAGGACCCTAGGACATTGTTGATTTATTTCATTTGATGTTTAAAAAAAAAGCTAACCACCCCTGAAGCAATATGTCAAGTGATAAATATTCATTGGGTACCTAGCGTGATATAATTCAGAGCGAGTAACTAGGCTGACTTTCATGCTTGGGAATGACTAGTGACTTGATGCTGGATTTCCTTGTGTATAAATAAGATTTCTCCTCAGGCAGAACTTCTTGCAGACCCAGATTGAGGTTTGTGTACCTCAGCTTTGGACCTTTCATGCCTGGGAAAGGGAAGGGAGCAGGAAGTCCCTTGGAGGAGACACTCCCCTGGGAGGAGACGAGCCCACCCAGGGAGCATGTGGAGAGCTGGGTCCCCGGGAAGGGGCTCTGGGGCTTCCGTGCAGCCAGCCCTGCAGCCGCACACGCAGTCGTGTCTGTGTGTTCTGAACACTTTTCCTAGAGGAGGGTCCTTACCGTTTCTCAGTTTCTCAGAGGGATCTTCTGACCTCCAGAAACCACATATAGAATGGGAAGGGAAAGGCCAACAATAGAGACATCTCCGCTGAAAAGGCAGACGCTCCCTGTAGCAGACAAGGAAAGAAAGAAAATTAAGTGAGGGTACCGGCTCCCTGGAGGGGAAAGAGCCTGGGGGTGAGGGGTGGGGGGTAGGGGGCAGTTTTCGGCTTTGTCACAGGACACCAAGAAGTTAGTAAGAGGGAGATGGGGAATCCTGGGGGGGGGTTTGCAATGTTTATTGCAGCACTGTTTACAATAGCCAAGACGTGGAAGCAACCTAAGTGCCCATCAACAGACGAATGGATAAAGAAGATGTGGTACATATATACAATGGAATACTACTCAGACGTAAAAAAGAACAAAATCATTCCATTTGCAATAACATGGATGGACCTTGAGGGAATTATGTTAAGTGAAATAAGCGAGATAGAGAAGGACAATCTCTGTGTGACTCCACTCATATGAGGAACTTAAAAATGCAGACAAAGAGAACAGATTAGTGGCTACTGGGGGAAAGATCGGGTGGGGGGTGGGCACAAAGGGTGAAGGGGTGCACTTACAACACGACTGACAAAACAATAATGTACAACTGAAGATTCACAAGATTGTAACCTATCATTAACTCAATAAAAATTCAATTAAAAAAAAGAATCCTGGGGGCGGGGGGTTTGGCAGCCTTGCTTTCTAGGAGCAGAAGCTACAGTGCTGTGGGTTGGGGAGTGCTGGGGAGCTTAGGAACTGAAGCCAGGGAGGGTCGGTTATTATCTTTTAAGACCTGTAGCAATGGACGGGGAGACCAGTAGCTAGTGGGAGATGTGGGTTTCAGTGGAGTGTGGTTTGGTGCTGATTTGAATGGATCGCCGAGGTGGAGGAGGAGCAGGGGACAGCCCGAGCACTTTCGGGGCTGGCTCTTGATGGGTGGTGGAGAAGAGGCTTGGACACCTCCTGTCTCCAGATTGCAGGATGCTGAGTGAAGTTCATTTCCTCCATGTACTGCTGTAATCTGCCAAAATTTAGTCTGGAGGTAGCCTCTATCTCCTTGATTTTCCTCTTCTTCCTCCTTCAGCCCTGCCCCCTCTTTTCTGTTTAAGTTGGTTGAATCTAATCCATGGCATTTTATTCTCCTTTGGAAAATTTTGGAGAGGCAAGTCTAGTTCTGGAGAGATCAAGGTTTTGCTATTTGGGTGTTGATTTTTGAGGCAGGTTGTGAAATTGGATACTTCTGGAAGAGGCTTTAAAAGGCATCCCTTTTAATTCTCCTTCTGAAGCTTAGCTGTCTTTTTTAAACGCCTCTCCTAAGTGTACGTCTGGTGTGTTTGAGCCTCTCCAGTGCTGGGGAGCTCACTGCTGTTCCCAGTTCTTAAGTTTTTCTTTGTTCATCAAATGGGGGAAATTTGTGTCTTGTCTCCCTTATATGATTGTTGAAAGGGATCAAAACAAGACGATATTAAGACTCCTCGTTATCTGTAAAGTGGTAATGCAGGCGTGTCAGGGTTCACTGCAGGAAACTGAGACCACTCTAGGTATTTTCAGCAGAAGATGTAATGTAGGGAATTGGCTGTTGACGAAATAAAAGAACTAGAGGAACAAGAATCCGGGGGGCACCCTTGAGCTCTTGGATGTAAGAACACACCACTGCAGCAGGAACCTGGGAGTCTGGAAGCCGCAGCTGCTGCCACCGTGACTGCCTCTAGACACCCACGCAGCTGGTGGCTTAACCTAGGAGCCCTGAGTGTGGGGGTTGCATCTGCCTGTCCTGTCCCGGGACCTTGCCTGGCAGCTGACAGGACAGCAGGCGGTTGGCCCCCACCTTGTTTTCACCTTCCAAATGTTGTGAGTGTTGTTGCTACTTGTCAGGACCCTAACAGCAAAGAGTCTGGGAAATGTTTCACTTTCCAGATTCTTCTCTCTGGGAAGACCCATAGAAGAAGGTGGCAATGGAGGCTGCAGGAGACGGCCGTCCATGTGGAGCACAAGCTATGAGGAGTCAGTGTGATAAACTCCACTCTCGTGAGCACCATACTTCCTGCCCATTGTCGCTTGATCAAGGGGGAATGATAACCTCAGAAGTAAGGCCAGTGTTGATGGGGTTGTCTTAGAGGCAGGAAGATGGAAATGTGTGTTGTGTAACTGATTTTCCTCCCTCTGGTCCCTTCACTGCGTGATCCTTTTTCCACACCACCAGCAGATCGTTCCTTCTAGTGAAGTCTGGTTCTAATTGTGTCATCCCCTGCCTGATTTTTCAACACTGATCGGGGTTAATGTAGTAGATTTTCTAAATGCAAGTCCTCTGTAAGAATCTGTTATGGGTTTGTTCCAAGATAACATATTGTAACTGGCAGTTTACTTCATACATGTGCTCTCAGTCATTCCTGATATTAGTAATTTGTGTCCCCCTCACCTTTTTTCTTTTTGGTGAGGAAGATTGGCCCTGAGCTAACACCTGTGGCAGTCTTCCTCTATTTTGTATGTGGGATGCCGCCACAGCATGGCTTGATGAGTGGTGGGGAGGTCCCTGCCTGAGATCCTAACCCTCGAACCCTGGGCTGATGAATTGGAGTGCAAGAACTTAACAACTATGCCACTGGGCCAGCCTCCCATCCCCCCTTTTTAATGACTCTAGCTAGGAGTTTATCTATTTTGTTAATCTTGTGACAAAAACAAACTTTTTCATTGTCAGTTGTTTGTTTTCTATTTCATTGATTTCTGCTTTTTATTTCCCTCCTTTTACTGTGACTTTAATCTGCCCTTTTATTGATTTTTAAGGCAGAAGCTTAGACCGTTATTTTAAATCTTTCTTTTCTCTAAAATAAGTAAGTAAAGTCATATTTTACATCCCACACATTTTGGTATGTTGTATTTTCATTATCATTTAGTTCAAAATATTTTCTAATTTTCCTTGTAATTTTTTTCTTTCACCTGTGGGTTATTTAGAAGTGTGTTTTTATTTTCCAAATATTTGGGGATTTTCCAGACATATTTTTGCTATTGATTTCTAATTTACTTTTGTGGTGATCATAGAACATATTCTGTATATATTCATTTCTTTTAAACCTATTGTTTTGCGGCCCAGAAATGGTAGATCTTGGTGAATGTTTCATGTGCTCTTGAAAATAACGTATATTCGACAATTATTCGTATAGTTTTCAAGTTGTTTGCTGATGTTGCTCAAATCTTCTCCATCTTTACTGATTTTTGGTGGGGGTGGGGGGTTCTAATTCTATCAATTACTGGGAAAAGAGCATTAAAGTTTCCAATTATGATTGTGTTTTTGTCTCTTCCTCTCATTAGTTCTGCCAACTTTTGTCAATATATTTTGAAGCTCCATTAGGTGTACACACATTTAAGATTGTTGTATCTCTTTAATGAATTGATCCTTTTATGAAATGATCCTTTTATATCTCTAGTAATGCTCATATATTTATGATAGAAAACTTGGGAAATACAGAAAAGCATAAAGCAAATAAATATCGTTTGTAATCCCAGAGAACAAACTCTGTTAGTATTCTGTTTTATTTTATTCTAGTATTAAAATAAATAAGACCATTCTCTATGTAGTTTTATATCCTAACTCATTTTACATAACGTTGTGAATATTTTCTCATATCATAAGAATTCTTAAAGCAAACATTTTAATGGCTGTATTACATTTAATTGATCATATCAACTTATTTATTTATTTATTTTTTGAGAAAGATTAGCCTTGAGCTAACATCTGCCACCAATCCTCTTCTTTTTGCTGAGGAAGAGTGGCCCTGAGCTAACATCCGTGCCCGTCTTCCTCTACTTTATATGTGGGACACCTGCCACAGCATAGCTTGCCAAGTGGTGCCATGTCCGCACCCGCTATCTGAACTGGTGAACCCCGGGATGCCAAAGCAGAATGTGAGAACTTAACCACTGCGCCACCGGGTTGCCCCCTGTATTTCTTTTTTTTAAAAAAATTACTGTAAATAACTCATGTAATCTTTCTCTATACCCATGCCTCTTACTTTAGGCTACAGTCTGAAGAAAATAGTCCTGCTATAATGCAACATGAATATGCATTCCTAAAAATCAGTATGCAGAATTGCACAATAAAAAACCACAGGCCTTATAGGAAAAATGGGGTTAGGAGCACAGCATTCCAGAACTTTGTCAGTGAAACATTAAAAAAAAAAAAAGAACCCAGAAAAAAATGATGTTATAATTTTACAAATGTTAAGTAGTTGAGAAATATATAAATATTATGAAAAATTTGTCACTTGACCTTGAAAAAGACCAGAAATTTGTTTGTGGAAGTGGGTGTTGGAAGAGTGGCGGTTGGCGAGTTGTTGTGAAGTGGTGCAAGAAGGGTCGTCTGGAATTGGATGGGATGTTGTGACACTGGACGTGCTTTGGAGCGACTCCTGATGCGTTGAGTGGAGGTCTGTGCATTCGTGGGCGCGGCTCAGTTCTGCTGGGCGTCGTGTTCTGCCTTCAGTTAGTGTTTCTCACAGACAAAAAATGCACGTTCTGTTAGCTCAGATTGTTCCCCAACATGGCAGAGGAGGAAAACGTTTTCCTTGACTCTTCGAGGGTCTCTGGCTGGGACTAAAAATTAAATGGACGAAGACAGATTAACAGGAGAACAGCGTACACATTTATTTAATGTAAGTTTTATGTGACTTGGGAGACCCCATAAGGAATGAAGACCCAAAGCCACAGCAAAACCACCTTGCTTGTATAGTAGGTTGAACAAAGAGAGCCAATGGTGGAAAAGCCACTGAACTCTGTGGGGAGGCGAAAGGAAGATAAGTGATTTGAACGAGGTCTGTTTGTATAGAATTCTCTTGGTCTCAGCTTCTTTCCTTGATAAGAACGTCTTCCTCCTGGTACAGGGAGTTCACTTTTCATGTGGGAGTTTTCTCTCCTGCTTTCAGGAAGAAAAAAGAAAGTCACAGTGCCCTTTTTGCACCTGCTGTTTCTCAAGTGCCTTTAATTCAAAATAATCAATATGCCAAAGCAGCATATTTTGGGGTGAGATGCTCCGAACTCCTTCGATATCAGTCCTGTTAGGACAAATTTGCATGTTCAGAGCAAGTACGCGTAGCAGAACCGACTGTGGGGTGATGAGCTCAGCAGCCCTGGGCGTTGCAGACCTCCTTCAGAAAGGCTGACCAGTTCACGCTCCTGTTAGCTGTGTGAGGGCGGAGCTGGCCCCCCGCCTCCCGTTGGACCAGCTCCCAGAAAGTTAGTGCTGGAAGTGGCTGGAAGGGTCTTCTGCTCCTCCTGCCCAATTGTGCTCAGATTTCTAGTCCTATAATAAGCAAACAACTCCAGAGACAGGAACTTCCTCCCTTCCGAAGCAGCGCTGCTTCATTTTAGGGAGCTCTGGTTCAGTTCCTCTTCCTGAGGCTGAAAGGACTTGCTCGCCTGGATCTTGGGGCAGGCTGCAGTCGTTTTGTATAGTAGAAGAGGCAGCGTCGAAGGCAGGAATGGACGACGGCTCATGGGCCATAGAGGACCACAGTTGGGCTGATGCTGTGGCTCCTGGTTATGGGACTCCCTGGTGTCCACCCAAACCATAAATGGCACCTTGGGACATGCCGACAAAGGGGAATTGTGCCTCTGGGTAGGAGAAATTTTGGTTAGAAGCCAAACTATTGGAACTTTGAGCACACTCAAATAGATTTTAAGGACAATGGTCAGGCAGTTTGAGGTTAGAACCGTCTTGGGCAGTCTTTGGTTGGCAGCAAGCTAGAGACGGTCTCACTGCTGACCAGGAGGTTTCTGAGGAGAGTGATGCTTGGCACTCCTGGTCGTGCGTTACCATTCTCAGATGGCATATGGACTGTAAGAATCTGGGAAGTCACACAGTGGTGTTTTGGAGCTAGGAGGATCCTTAAGGGAGTGCATGTCCCCCCTCTCAGGTTACTGAGGAGGAGATAGGCCCCCAGAGGTCAGGGCTTCTTTCGAGTCCAAAGGGCTGATCAGCGCTCAGCAGGGGCTGCCACCAGCCCTCCTGGCCTGTGCCATGCTCCACTGCCCAGGACGCAGTTGACACTTGGTAAATGACGAGAGAGTGAATGGGTGGATATTGGGCTTTTTCTGAAGACGTCTACTGTCTTTGCAGAGCGGTTCAGCAAAGAGCTCGTGGCTACAGATTTTAAACATAATCTTATGGTTGAAATCTCACACTGGTTTTTTTTACGCTGTATTTTGCTGTAATAAAATCAGTTTAAACCTTTTGTCTCCTCTCTTCTCTCAAACTCCCAAGCAGTTGTTTAAATATTTTTCCAGAAAGATCCGTTCTGTCTGTGGATCATAGGATTTAACAGAAAGCAGTTTTAAGAGTATGCTTTCTTACCAAGTAGGGTAGGTAGTACGTGAAAGTTGCAGGTTGCTGAGTAAGGGCTATTAGGCCATTTAGAAAGAGCTGGTTAACCAATGAGCTGCTCTATGCAAATCGTTATGCCCGGCAGCAGCTTCTGGCTGCAGGCTTTGAAAAGCGTGAAGCAGCAGATTATTTCCTTATGATGGGGGAAGGGGAGGGGAGGGGTAAGCGTTGTCAGGGGATTGCATTTTCTTGGAAGCACAAGGTCCGGCAGAGCTGAGTCTCTGGCTTCTTTTTCCTGCTGTGATGTGGCAGAAAGAAAGCAGGGCTCCGAGCGCTGGAGAACAAGGCTGATGCTCCTTCCCCAGGCCCCTCCTGATGGAGCGCCTGAGGGTATTCCCAGATTATTAGGGAGGCGCCCCCTCTCTTCCACTCAGCAGTGCCCTTCCAGCCCCCCTTCCTGGTGTTTGTAAGACTTTGAGAGTGAAAACAATTAGGTACTGTAAACAAAGTCCAGAGCTCCTGATCAAAAAAGCATGTATTCTATAAGGCTGCTATGAGAAGAGATAAAGAAAAAACCATAACCTCGTTAAGTGAACTGTGGCATTTGGGAGGAGTGATTTCAACTAGTGTGTCCCAGCGGCGGGGCTGTTGGTGTTTTGAGTGGGGCAGTCCTTTCTCTTGAGGGAGCCTGTGCAGAGCTGATCTGTAGCAGGCATGATAACCCCCAGGTGTCAGTAGCTGTCACCAGTCTCTGTGAAAACGCTGCGCCCACCTTTATGACCAGCGACCCACAAGGCCCCAGGGAGATGGGATGACACTACTCAGATCAGACCCAGGGTCTGGTTTGGGCTTTTCATACAGCTTAGAACTCCTGCGGAACGGACTGAATCCCACTTCCAGTGATGCACAGCTTTAGAGATGAAAAAGGACACAACAAGCAAGGTAGATGACGCTACCGCAGCACCTGGACGTGTATAACATCCATTCACAACCTGACGTGGACATGGCAGTTTCGGATGTAGTTTGCTTCAGTGTCGCTCAGAAGTATCATGTTAAGATTTAGCATTTAAGCAAAGCTAGTTAAATAATGTTATGTGATTAATAGGAAGAGGAAAAGCCTGCTTTGCAGAGAGAGAATTCACTTAGACGTGTTTGTGGTGTGCGTGTTCAGGCTTCTCGGTTGCTCGTCCAGAGGCAGGATAGTTGAGCAGTTAAGAGCTGATTCTGGTGACACACAGCCTGAGTCCAGATGTGGTCTCTGCCCCTTACCAGTGCTGTGTCCTTGATCTGTCCTTTGGTCCGCTCATCTGCAAAATGGGGTGATCACTAAGGTCTTCATAGGGTTTTGCCTGTGGAACAGTAGCTGGCCCAGAGGATGTGTTCATAAATATTCCTTGTTAAGGGGATGCCTGGCAGTACACAGATCGCAAGTTGTGACTAAGCTTCTTTTGGGGTTTGATCCATGCCCTTTATTTACATCAGAATGAACTGTGTATAGCTCTAATATTTAACCATATTAAAGTGGGCTAAAAGTGGGCCCGTAGGAAGTATTATTAAGAGAAAAGATGAATGAACTTTTTAAATAATAATCTTGGAATGGCTTTTCTGATCTTGACAGAAGATACATGAGCCAAATTGATGAATTTGACTATATAAAAATTAGAAACTTGTCCATAGCAAAATATAAACAAAGTCAAAGCACAGATGACACACATTGATTCCTAGGACAGAGATCTGTTTTCCTTAATTTACAAAAAGTGTTCCTGTAAGTCAAGAGAAAAGACACAGAATAGAAAAATGGACAAAGTTCAGGGGTAGATAGTTTAGGAAAAAATGCAAAGTACTCAGTCTTACTCATAGTTAAAAAAATAGAATTCAAAATGAAGATATTTTCCATTAATCAGATTGGCAAAGTTTAGAAGAATAGTACCCAGAGTGGACGAGGTGATAGAAAGACCTGCTTTGTGGGTTCATGTTCATTTGTCTTTGGAAGAATATTTAAATTAGCATGATCTCTTTGAATCATAATTAAATAATGTCCATGTTCTTGGATCTAGCAGTTCTCCTGGTTTTTTTGTATTAGAAGTAAACTCAGAAAAAAATAAAAAAAAAGTCACTAGCCTTTCATACAATGGAATACTGTGTTGCCATTAAAAAGAATGAGGTTAAATATGTGTATGCAGAGAGGGAACAGTGTCCAAGATACAGTGTTAACTAGGGGTAAAAGAACGGTATGTGTATGACGAGCTCACATGGTTTTCAAAAGGAAGAGGCACATATGTACTTAAGTATGTAGATGCTTGTACACATATAAAGATTTCTGAGACTTTTTAAGATATACTAGAAACTGTCAACAGTGGTTACTGCAGCGGAGTGAGAACAGGAGCTCGACCGTAGGGGATAATGTTGGGGGCATTTGTTTTTCACTTGACACCTTGCTATGCTGTTTGAATTTATCATGAGCGTGTTTTGGTCACTTCCTTTAAAGTCTGCAAGCCTGTTTTGGCAAGCTTTAGGTTTTAGCAAACCTACGTGTGTGAATTCAACACGTTGTATAATTGCATTTTCTGCATATTTGTTTGGATATCAAGGAGATGGTGGTGGGGGCTGTGTGTGTGTGACGTATTTAGGAAGTGAATTTAGAGACAACACATTTAACCTATTTTTGCATTAAGACAGGAAGCTGAGATTATCACCTTGCGCAGCTGGCATTGCTATGTGGTGTAATTTATTTTTATCTGTGTTATCCACAATTTACATAACGTAAAAGTAGATTTTTCTTAACCAAAGTGTACTGAGGTGAACAGAACTAGAAAAAAAAAGAGTATGCCACTCATAAGAGTGGGTGCCAAGATTCTAGTTAAACTGTCAAGTCCGTCTTTGTCAGAGTGCCCAGCTGGCTGTGGATTATTAGGAGGTATTGAAAGGGCTGCTTTGGTGCCAGACAAGAAAATTGTTAGAGGAGTGGAAGGCCCAGTACTAAGATTCAGCCGTTTCCAATGTGCAGTCTCTGAAGAAAACTACACGGTGAAAGATCCATGAAATAATTTATGTGAACTTTTTACAAAGCGTTTTACAGCCCACCGATAATTTAAGAAATACATAAAACAATTTCAGCTCCTAAGTGCTGGGAATTTGCCCTTGGGGACACTTTATTCCTGTTTAAATTAGCAGGTGTTCAAAAAAAACCTCGTAGTTTTATTTTTATTCTTAAAGTAGGGTTGGAGAAATGCCCAAGCTTTTACTTCTCTGTTGAGCAGAAATGTCCAACCTTTTAAAATTATTTCAGGTTTTCTTTCAGATACTTCCTTATTTATCTAAAAAGGACTATATTAGGTTATTTTTTTAATTAAAGAAATTCTTTAAAAATTTAAAAAATAGTTTCATTGAGATAAAGTTTACAAACCGTACAGCTCGGCTGTTTCAAGTGTACACTTCAGTAGTTTTTATGTAGTCACAGAATTTTGCCCTGTCACTACAACCTAATTTTAGGACATTTTTGTTGCCTCTGTGGCCATTAGCAGTCATTTCCAAATTTCCCCCCAGACTTCCTCAGAAGTTCCTGGCAACTGCTAATCTACTTGCTGACTCTGGGTTTGCCTGTTCTGGACATTTCGTATGAATGTGGTCTGTCATGACTGCCGTCTCGCACTTAGCATCTCTTCAGGTTCATCCGTGTTGTAGCGTGCGTCAGTACCTCATTCCCTTTTACGGACTGTGTACCACATTTTATTCATCTGTTTATCAGCTGATCGTTGTTCGGGTTGTTTCCGGTTTTTGACTGTTTTAAATAATGCAGTTATCAATATTTGTGTACGAGTTTTTTTGTGGACATGTCTTCATTTCTCTTGGATACGTATATATCAAGGTGTGGAATTGCTGGATCATACGGTAGCTGTGTTTAACCTTTGGAGGAACTGCTGAATCATTTTGCAAAGAGGCTCCTGCATCTTATGTTCCCACCAGCGGTGTGTGAAGCTTCTAATTTCTCCACATCCTCACCAACACTTATTATTGTCTCTCTTTTTTTTTATTATAGCCATACTGGTGGATGTGAAGTGGTGTCTCATTTTTTTTTTTTTTATAAGATTGGCACCTGAGCTAACGTATGTTGCCAATCTTCTTTTTTTCTTCTTCTTCTCGCCTTAGCCCCCCAGTACATAGTTGTATATTCTAGTTGTAGGTCCTTCTGACTGTGCTATGTGGGACGCCAGCTGAGCATGGCTTGATGAGCGGTGCTGGGTCCGTGCCCAGGATCTGAACTGGTGAAACCCCGGGCTGCTGAAGCAGAGTGTGCGAACTTCATTCTTTTGCATTTGAATATCCAGTTCCAGCACCATTTGTTGAAAATATTGTTCTTTCTCCATTGGGTTATCTTGGCCCACTTGTCAAAAGTTAATTGGCCATAAATGTTAGGGTTTATTTCTGGGCTCTCAATTCTATTAATTTTTTTAATTGACTCTGCGTTGGAGGAATTATTCATCTGGCATTTTGACACAGTGGGACTGCCAGTCAGTGGGCTGGAGATTGCAGTTTGGGGACTGGTGACATCATTCTGAGACATTGACTCATCTTTGTGTGATCATGAGATTAAATATTTACAGAGCCTTAATTGTAAGTTACACAGGACTGTAGTAGACGTTGTTAGAGGCATGAGAGATGATTTTGTTTATACAAATCACAAAAAATAAATACTGTGCAGCAGAAACTGGAGCCATCCATATATCACAGTTAAACTGTGCTCCTGAGTAGTGGAATTGTCGGGACTAAAGTACACTTCCTTGTCATAGGGAGCAGTCGCTGGTTCTTTATTTAATATTTTCATTTATTAAGCAATACCTTAATTGGAAAATGAATTCTGATTTGGTTTTCCAAAACAATTATTTTTTAAAAAAGTGCTATTCCCTTTTTCCTTTTCTGCATTCAGTTTGGCAAGGCGGTTAAGAACGCTGGCTTTGAAGTCGCAACTGGATTTGGGCCTTATCCTCACCCCTAATGAGCTGTGACCTTGGGCAGCTTATTTCCCTGAGCCCAAGTTTCTCGTTGCCACAGTGGGGATAATAATAAAAGTAACTGCCTCTCACGTTGGGAGAAATTGTCCATGTGTAATGGAGTCCATCACAGCACTTGGAAGTGAACACTGCATAATGGAACTGTTGCCTTTGTTGTTGTTATTTGTTTAGATAGTTACAAAACTCCCCTCCAACGCCCTTTGGAAATAGTTGGCAAACAGAAACACAGCGGGAATAGCTCTTTGGTCAGACATGAGGTTCAGGTCTTTGGTCAGACGTGAGGTTCAGGTGATGGGACTGAGGATGCTAAAGCTTGCAGGTTCCTGGAGCAGGTTGAGCCCTTGGGTTCCTTGTCCCCTGGGAATTTCCTTGGGCAGTGGGAAGAGAACTGGCAGCCATGGAAGTCTCCCTAAGCATCAGCTCCAGGTTGAGTTTGAGGAAATGAGATACTAGCCGCTTTGGAGCAACTTAGTTTCAGATCCCAGCCTTGTAAACCTCTCAGCTTCCTTTTTGAGGGCACTAAGAATAATATTAGTAGCTAACGTTGTTGTTCTAAGTGCTTTGAATGCAATTCCCATCCTAATAATCCTGTGATATAGGAACTACTCTTTTTTTTTTTTATTGAGTTAATGATGGGTTACAATCTTGTGAAATTTCAGTTGTACATTAATGTTTGTCATTCGTGTTGTAGGTGCACCACTTCACCCTTTGTGCCCACCCCCCACCCCACCTTTCCCCTGGTATCCACTAAAGTGTTCTCTTAGTCCACATTTTTAAATTCCTCATATGAGTGGAGTCATACACAGATTATCCTTCTCTAGCTGGCTTATTTCACTTAACATAATTCCCTCAAGGTCCATCCATGTTATTGCAAATGGAATGATTTTGTTCTGTTTTGCAGCTGAGTAGTATTCCATTGTATATATGTACCACATCTTCTTTATCCATTCATCTGTTGATGGGCACTTAGGTTGCTTCCATGTCTTGGCTATTGTAAATAATGCTGCAACGAACACTGCGGTACATAGGACTTTTGGGACTGCTGACTTCAAGCTCTTTGGATAGATACCCAGTAGTGGGATGGCTGGATCGTATGGTAGTTCTATTTTTAAGTTTTTGAGGAATCTCCGTACTGTTTTCCATAGTGGCTGCACCAGTTTGCATTCCCACCAGCAGTGTGTGAGGGTTCTATAGGAACTACTCTTGTCTCTGTTGTGTACGTGAGGTGACTGAGTAGCAGAGTAGCTAAGTAACCTTGACTGAATACGATGAGCATTTAATACCAGCTCTTGTTGAACACTTATTATCTGCAGGCACATGGGCCAAGCTCTTTACATGGCTGATCTCAAGTGATCCTTGCAGATGTCCATCATCGTAACTTCGATACACGGGAACCGGTCTCTGTGTTTGCATTGCTCCACAGGCCGGGAGGTTCCCATCTATGTTATGGAGCAAGTTTCTGTTATTTACTTTACCCATTCCTCATGTTCACTGAACCCATGAATATTTAATGTCCGTGAGTTCAAATTCTGGTTTTATATTGATCGCTTGTCACTTACTCGACAACTTCCAAGGTTGGTTGCAAAACTATTTTGTTTTATTCAGTTTCTGGAAATAATGATCCCAAGATGTTAAATTAGCAAAAAATTTGGTTTATATATATGTAATGTATTAGGTGATATTTTGAGGGAAAGGGAATTTTCTGAACTTATCTCGAAACTTGCTTTAAGCCTCGGTCTAGTTTTTGTTTTCTGGCTTTTGCCTGTGTGTCTTGTAATAGTTAACTTTCAGGACTTAGGAAGAATCTTTGTATGTGTCTTAGAAAGAGTGGGAGGTATTCTAGTGTTAGCAATGGGAAAAATGTGAATTGTGGGACATTTTAGAACTGGACATTTTGTACAGAATCGTAGTGAACGAGAATGTAGGCAACTTTAAAATTGTTTACTTACTATGATAGTTGAAAGGAGGCGGCTAATGATGAGATGTGGACTGGGTCAGGTTTTGTGCTTGCTACCGGTGCCAAACTTGGTTTTTGCTCTGTTTTATGTTCAGTGTCTGTATATTTAACTGGAGTCCAAAATAATTGCTCGAAACTTAGAAATCATCTCTCTCGGGTAGAACATCGTTTTATTCTGAGTGTATGTCAGCATCTCTTCATGGCCCCTGCACTCCAGACACGGCACGTGGAAGTTCGGGGAAGAGGTTTAGGACCTGGCTGATGAGTTGTCATCTCAGGACCCTGTGAAAGTTACTGCGCTTCTGTCCACCTCACTTTTCTCATTTGTGAAAAAATGGAATCGACGTTCTCATTTCCTTTTTCTCTCTTCTCTTCCTGTGTCTTTTGTCTGCTTCTTTGTTTGTCTTTCCATCACTTTTTCAAAGTCAGCATAGCTTATACAGTTTTTTCTGATTTTAAGAGTAGTACGTTTTCACATAACAAAATTAAGTAATACTTTCTCATTTGTGAAAAAATGGCAAAAATACGAATGAAAAAATGGTAAGTGAGTATTTATCTCATGGAGTTGTAAGGATGAACTGAATCTATGTCAAGAACTTAGGACTCCCCCTGGCATCTAGAAAATATACAATACAATTTTACATTATTCAAAATTTATTATTACTGATACTACTGGAACTTATCAGAATGAAGAATGCCTTTCAGAATGATACTGGGATGCCTAAGGCATTGGCTGTTTCCTCCCAGGAGGCCTTTGCTCGGTGCTGGGTGAGGACAGGTGAGGAAGATTCAGGTCCAGTGGGCTCTTCTGACTGCCTCAGGCCTTACCTGCGTTTACTTGCTTTGGGGTCTCTTGGTCTTTGTTTCTGTATGGGAGCAGGTGGAGGAGGCTTCAAAACAGTGTACTCCAGGTCTCCTGGAGATGCGGGGATGAAACCAGTCTTTGGAACCCTGATGGGCTTTGCAGTCAGTAGCTCGGGTTTCCTAATCTGCACAATGGGAATTGTGACACTTACATCACAGGGCTCTTTTGAAGATTAAATGAAAGAATGTCTTGAAAACAGCAGAGTGTATGTAGTGCCTTGATACAGGGAAAGTGTTTAAGACATGTTAGGTAACTATTATTTATAATAAGTACTAGGTAGAAGGATCTCCTGGGTTGCTTAAGACACTCCCGCCTTTAATTTTTGGTGTTTTGATGACAACACAGCATGTAATTCTCTGCCTTTTTGAATTATGGAACTTGCTGCAAAGTTTGACACTGAGGTAGAGCTGGGGCTCTGGGGCTTTGTTCTGTCTCTGGAGTTTTGCTTGCTTTTCTTGGGTGCACATCCACGCGTGCACATGTACACATGCAAGCGCATATTACACACTTATGTGGAATAAGTGCGTGCTTTCACGGCTGTATGAAGGTTGCAGAGCTGCTGTCTCTGTCTATTCTGGTGTCTCCAGTCTCCTCGCTCTGTCTGCACCATCCAGGTTTTGCTGCTCGTTACTCTCTTCCTTGCAGGGTGCTATGTTAGAGGGACCGGGAATGAGTTCCAAAAGTAATGTAACTTATCCAGGTTTCACATTCATCCCTGTGTTGGGAGTACTGCTACTCTCCCTGCCTACCAGGGAGGGTGGTTATCAGGAGAGAATGAGAGGAATTTAGTGAAGGCGTGATCATAGTGGTAAACTGATAATTCAACATTGTAAAGTAGTGGAAAGAAATGGACTTTGGCACCCGACTGAGGCAGAAATCCCAGTTCTTCAAGTTACTAGGTGTGTCTGTTATTTGATCTGCTTTCTCAGCTATAATAGAGGTTGATGATAACAACATGAGTTATGATGAACGTTAAATTCTGTAATGTATATAACGAATCTAGTAAAGTATATGTTGCACATTTGTACATACTTGTCAGTAGCTGTTGCTTCTGTGACTGTTGGTTCTGCTGCCTATTTTACCTTATTTCTCTACGTTTCCCCAGTTTCTCCCTTGCTTTCTTTGGGAAGACTGGACATTGGCTAAAATGCCTGACCATCAAGCCTCCTTACTTTCTGGTTGGTGAGTGGGAATTTGTGTCATCAAAGGTTAAATCTTCGGGTTTCCATTTATTCCTGACAGTTCCTTTTTTTGTTTTGTTCTTGCTCTGGAATTCTTCATTTCAAGTTATTCTGGATGCCTAAGGGTACCAGAAAGTTAGTTTGTAAGATGAGTTTTAATTTGATTAGAACATTGACTCTTGAACTTGTTGTCAGGATTGGGTACTCTTTGTAAATCATGGTGTTCTTTACTGAGTACCGTGAGAAAGTTAGTGACAGGCACTAGATCCGTTTCCATAGCAGAATATGGTTATTATATACGTTCTATAAAATCCCAAACGTATTTGTTCATAACAAAGCAAGCAAAATACCTTCTGATTCTTAGTTTCCTATGAATATCTGTGATGTGTTCTTTCTGTTTGCCACCTGCCCATGCATAATTGGGAGTAGGCGGTAAAGGCTTAAGGAACATGTGTGAGATTAAAAAATGAAAATTGAGAAAAATGAAGCCATTTTTTGGGTGTGTTTTACAATGTAGGTTTTATTATTATTCAGGTATGGTGAAGCCAACAGATCAAGAGACAACTGCCACTGAAAAGATAGTTTGCTACTCACAGTTCCCAAGAAGAAGGGGTACCCATGCCGTACAGGGCCACTTGGGGAAGCACAGGGGCTGGCAGGAGACAGAAGGAGTGAGGGGAAAGCATGGGTGAAGCTTTTATTATGGCTTCCTTGGGAAAGGCAAGGCAGGGCAGCAAAAGCAGTCTTAGGATTAGCCAGATGGAATAATTTCAGAAGACCCCGGGTATAGGAGTGATCTCTATTTGTCTGGTACCCAGCCCTGGGATGGTTAGAGCAGAGAAATATTACTTCCTGGAGTGTAAGAGCCAGACGGAAGAGGTGGTCCAGAATATGGGCCCCCCGGATTGATTGGTTTGCATACAAAAGGGATATTCATCTCTAGGAATTAGCTAGCCCTGGGAGGGGCAGTCCTTCCTGGATCAGCAAGGCCCCAAGCTGCCAGAGCATCAAAAAAATAACTATATTATAGTTTGTTCTTGCAAATTAGGAGAAAACTACCATAATTTAATTTCAGTGATGGGTCCCTTGATCCAGCATGTGGCACAGGAGCAGTAAAAGGAGCAGGGTGTAAGGACTCCTGGGTTGCAGCAGATGAGGTCACAGTTTTGGGTCTGGAGATGAGGTCACGGTTTTGGGTCTGGAGATGAGGTCACAGTTTTGGGTCTGGTCCCATGTGGCCCAGTTTTGCTGTTACAGAGTAAATGTCTGTTTAGGGACCACCATATCGTGAGTTCTCAATTCTCCTTGTAGACACTGAACTTGCTGGTGTTGATGAAAGGTAATGGCTGGAGATAGTGCATCAGCAAAGCTTTGTCCCGTCACTGAGAAATCGTCTTGAGACGGTGGCCCATCCACGGTTGCTTGGTGAGGTGCTTCTTCTTCAAGGAGGACCATACAATAGAAGGTTGCCCCCGTCAAAGCAGTGTCTTAGGGTGAGCCCCAGAGAGTGAGGTTGGGACCATTTTTATTAAAGTTATCCTTGAAACCCATTTTATGATATTTCTTTTCTTCTGATTTGGCCAGGGTTGCTGTCTCGACACTTAAAGTACCCAAGTAAAATGAATTTTATAAATAAAATAGACAGCAAGTCATAGCATATGTGGAAGACAGCAGATTAACTGGGCTTTTTATTTGTTTTGCATCAGAAGATTTCTCTTCTTTGATTCTTCATGTATTCAAATTTTGTGTAATTTTCTCTTAATTAATTAATTATTTTTTTGGTGAGGAAGATTGGCCCAGAACTAACATCTGTTGCCAGTCTTCCTCTTTTTGCTGAGGAAGATTGGCCCTGAGCTCACATCCCTGCCAGTCTTACTCCACTTTATTTGTGGGACCCTGCCACAGCTTGACTTGATGAGCAGTATGTAGGTTTGTACCTGGGATCCAAACCTGTGAACCCCAGGCTGCTAAATAGGAGTGTGTGAACTTAACCACTACACCACGGGGCTGGCCCCAATTTTCTCTTAATTTAAAAGACATATTGTGATGAAAAAAAATAATAATAATAAAAAAATAAAAAAGACTTATGAAATTCATGCTAATGTTGAAAACCTGGAAAAGCCAGGACACGGTAAAGAAAACAAAGATCCTCTAATGTCACAACTCTGATTAGTATTTTAGTGTATTTACTTTATCTTTTCTGGAGGATGTGTCCATTTGCATTTTTCCCTGTTAAGTTATTTAAGGGCATCTTGTTCAGGGACTGCCTGCTAGTCTGCATGATTCCTTTATCTTGTTATATTGAAGTGGTGTTTGATCTCACTGGAAACTGGCTTTCGTTGTTTGCCATCAGCGAAGAGCCCTTCTGACTGAAGAGATAGGGAGACCTGCTGTCAGGCGTGTGGAATGTCGTCTTTAGACATGGAACGGTGTGAACACACCTGTGCCTGCCATTGGGCGTGTCAGGATACTCAGAACCAGAGGCCCTGCCACTGCAGAAAGCAAGCTCTCACCAGAGTTCTCACCTGAGCGGGGTAGGACTTTGGGGAGCTTCTTAAAATGCAGGTTCCAATTCGCAATCCAGTCTGGGGTGGGACCTGACAGGCGCCCAGTGACGCCCGGGCTGCTCGCCCGTGAGCCACACCTGGAGCACCGCTGAGTGCTCTCTGCTTTTGCTGTGAGGCAGTCTCTGCTTTTGTTCTGCTCTGGGCTGGGCTGTGTGGGGCCTTCCCCCACTTCCTTTTTCCATCCCTTCATCCAGGCTGCTCAAGACTCCAGCTCTTCTGTTGTCCTGTGTTCACGCCCACATTCCCACCAAACCTGCTCTTCTGCTCACTCCAGCAAGCACTTCAGTTTCCCAGGACTCCCCTTCCCACCACCGCTACCACGTCAGGGTCCAGATAGATATTTTAGTTACTTCCTACTTTATTGCCTGTCCTCCCCTCTCCCTTCCCACTCCCCATCTTCCTGTCTGGGAGCTCAGGTCTAGTGCTGGCTGATTCCTTACTTTCCATGGGGGCTGGGGCTCCCACTTCACAGGTGCTAACTGTCAGCCCTGCCCTGACCCCATCCACGCACCCCCCTGTGGGGGTCCCTCAGCACCAAGGCTTTGGCTCTCCCCGGGGGGGGGGCGGGGGGGGGGGGGGGGGGAAGGAAGGGCGAGACAGATCCAGAGTCTTTAAAGGAGGCCTCTCCTCAGTCCAGCATCCTCTCCACTAGCTGACTTGAGAAATGCTAGGTTTGACTGAACAAATAGTGATTAAGGTCCATTTCCTGAACTGCCTACCCTCAGGCCTGTTTACCTTGCAGCCCAATAACAGCTCATTTCGTGGGTGTGTCAGCCCAGCTCTGTGCTCCCTTCTGTTTGGTTTTGATGCTGGGGTACAGTTGTTCACAGTCTGGGGCCAATGGAAGAGCTTGATCTTAATGGTTTTAAAAAGCAGAAGGAATACCACTCCTAACGTGAGGAAATGACTTATTTCATTAAAAAGAAGTCCCCAGGGAAACCTCCCTTTAGACTCACCTGCCCTGCTTGGCCACGCAGCCAGTGCCCTGGTGAATAAAAAATAAGGTGAAGGTTGGAGAGGAGGGCTCCTGTATAGGAATAGTTTCATTTCTGTTGGTATTTTTGATAGAAAAAATATGACTCACGGGCTCCTACATTTGGCCCTGGTTCCTTTTGCAAATGTGTTTGAGAGTATTGACAGGAAGCCTCTCAAGTTGCGTGTGTGGGGTAGTTCTCTGCCAGTTGGTGCCCTGGAGGCAGCCTGTGCCTGAGTAACAGCATCCTCGCAGTGCTGCCCAGGTGTTGTTGCGGCTGGCCTCGTCCTGAGGTCCTGGCTCAGAAGAGGGTGGGGATGCTGATAAAATCTACTGGGCAACTGGACAGCACTTCCCTTGAAAAAGGCAATTAACTGCAGCTCTTTGCTGGGGTGGGGGTGGGGCGCATATCTATTGTTTTCCTTCCTCTTCAGGCTGGAAGTGGGGGAAGGAGATGAGTTTTGAGGATGAAAGGAGAAGAGAGCTGGGAAAGGCTTCCTGAAGTTTTGAGGAGCTGATGAATGGTGAGAATGACTGTGAGAAGGTGTTTTCTCAGCTGCAGGAAAACAGCGCAGCTGTTACCTCAGCTCCCAGAGAAAGCTGTTAAACCAAGCTTTCATGTGGCCACCAGGCTTTCATCCAGAAAGAGGGAGTGAGTGAGAGGGGTGAGGGTGACCCTGTGGGAGGGACAGGAGTCCTGCGGTGCCCTGGGAGAAATAGGGGTCTAAGCAAGTGTGGGCCTTTCCCTCGCTCCCCGCTTCCCTGCTCCTGCCCCTAGCGCTGGTGCGTCCAGGTACAGCCTTGCCTTGCTGTCTGACATTTCTGTGTCCAGCTTATCTAATCATTTGTGTGAAAACAAGTTTGAAATGTCCTCTTTGCTTGGGCATTTTGTGAACCCTAAAGAATAGGATTCTGTGAGATCCTGACGGCTCACGATCTCTCAGAGTGTGGTGGGCAGGTTGTTCCTTGCTCAGTGCCGCTGGAGCCTGAGGAACCTTAAAAGAGAGGTGTCTTGTCACAGGCAGTGGGGCAGAGGGTCTTGTGAGTCGTGGTCCCTTTCTGTGGCTTGGGGAGTGGCCAGTAGTTGACCCTGCACGTGGGTTGTGTGTGGGCTGGGGGGAGAGCTTTTCTGCATCTGCTTCTCAGAATGGGGGTGGGAGGTACATCTGGGGGTCAGGCATTTACCAGCCATCGCCTGGAGCTGTCCAGGAGCATTCCACTTGTGGCCATCCCTGGGTTAACTCATCATGTGGCCCGCCTTTCACTTTAACTGTCGTGATGGAAACCTTTCAAAACATGCTGGATACTTAGACGCTTACTGCCTTCTTACCAGGGTCAACAGAGCATCATTTAAGCCTATTTACGAAGGCGTCATTTAGTTATTTTGAATGTCTGATAGTTTGTCCTGCTATAGCTACAGAAGTGTCGGGTCCAGAGTCCTTGATTCGCTCGTCCCTCTTCCAGAGCATGGAGTTGTTTGAACCGGTGTGTGTTTTGTTGGTTCACTGATACCCATCACTAGATTTGTCTTTGAGCCAAATCACCTACCCTTTCTGGGCTTCAGATTTCGCATCAGGAACATGAGAGGACTGAACTGGACCAGAGGCTTTCAACCTAGGTGCTGTGACTGTCCCAGTTTGGGTAGAATTTTTGAGATGCTGAGCTTGATGTAAGTCTACTAGAATGTAAGCTTCATGAAGGCGGGACTGTACTACCAGCTCCTAGAACAGCGCCTGGTTGCTAGTAAGCATTCAATAAATATTTGTTGTATGAATACATAAGTGTATTTGTAGTATTGTAGCATATCCATGTATTTTATACGTTGGAGTTGCACATAGAATTTTGTTTGATGGGGAGAAGGGTGCACTGTTAACCCCTAAAACTGCTGGCCCAGCTGAGCTCCTGAGTTCATCCCCACTTGAACTGTGTACGAGTGAAACGAGCTCATTTCTGGTCCCTATCCCAGAGCACACTTGGATCTAGTTGGCTCTGTGGGCTCCGTCACCAGCCTGTGAAGCATTCTGTGGCTTGGCAGGGTTTGGGGATTGGGCTGGCGTACAAGCACCTCTTGGAAACGGCTTGGCAGATTTTTCCATTGTGGCGTAATCTCCATGACACAGTCAGGCAAACTTGGAGGTTTGTCTTTCATTAACGGCTTGTTGATGAAGCTATTGTAAAGTAGAACCAGCAGGATTTTCCCCTTCTTATTTTGATGAGAAGATTTAACTTTGAAAAATGGTTTAAATCTAATGAGCACTTTTCTTCCCATTATTCTACACATTTCCATTTTGAATGTCAAGGTTTCATTTTCTGACACCTTTTTTTCTAGAACTTGCTTAACTCAGCCCTGTTCTGCTGCAGGTGTTTGTGGCTTCAGTAGGTACGAATGAGTGTTCCAATCACCTTGTTTGTTCCTTAGTGGAAACAAAGGTACAAAGACAGCTTTAACTCTCTGGCACATGGCAAGTGCTTTGACACACATGGAAACATGGAACAGCTTTCCCCCCAAGTTGTTAGGATGCTCTCCTGGGTCAGAGCTCAGGAGTTTTATTTCTAAAAGTATTTTCCTCAACACATGCATTTATCATCCGCGTTAGAGCAGAAAATGAAAACATCCTTATAAATCAGTTATTATTTGATCCTCCTCCTCCCAGCTTTTCCTCTTTCTCTGTTGACCTCTGATGGACTGAGGGGTATTTGCATCTCTGTGGAGGAGGGAGATGACGAGAGCAGCTGCCTTTTTCCGAGTGCCCTGTGCTAAGAACTTTTCCTGAATTGTTTCATTTAATCCTCCTAACAACTCTGTGAAGTAGGTATTTTTATTCCCATTTTACAGATGAGGTAATTGAGTCCCAAGGAGGTAAAGCATTGGTCTAAGGCCACATAACCAGGCAGTGTTTGAGCTGGGCTGTGAGCCGGGACAGCCTGACTCCATAGCTCTTGTTCTTAGCCCCTGAATCAGTGGTTCTCAACAGAAGGGGGAGGGCCACTGTCTGAGACATTTCTAATTGTCACCTCTTGTGAGGGAGAGGAGGGCATTGCTTCTGGCATCTAGTGAGTAGAGGCCAGGGATGCTGCTAAAGCTCCTGCAGTGCACAGGACGCCCCCATGGCAAAGAATTATGTGGCCCCAAATGTCATGATGCTGAGTTTAACACACCCTGCTGTCGATGATCTGCTCCCAGGAATATTTGTTTTCTGTTGAATGGTCAGAGAGAGAGTGGAGTCACTTGACCTTTTAACCTTAAGCCTTATAGATTCTCTCCTCCAACCTACTAAAATTTATCATGTGGTATTTTTTAGGAGGTACCTAAGTGGAGGGTGGTGTGATGAGGTGATTCAAAGAATCCACCTGCTGTCTGAGAACAGAGAACTTGATCGCATTCTTTTAGTGCCGACAGTAACCCTAACCCCGTGAGAAAGAGACTCCCACAAGGAGAATAGGTTGGTCCAGGGCCTGTTGTGACCCAGAAGCCGATGGCTGGCTTCCTGTCTGTTCACAGCCCATCCTTAGCCATTTCAGATTCGGTCCTAATGGCCATGGGTGCTAAGTGACCCTTGATGGTGCTTTTCTTGGAGATGCTGTTGATGAAACTCGCACATTCTAGTGTAGTAAAACCTGTGTGAGGAGCTCCTTTCTGACACCCCCGAATCCTCTTGCCGTGGTTGTGGGAATGGTTGTGAAGACCTTGGAGCTTTAAGAGATTCTCTGAACTCAGGAGGGAGAAACTTAAGAAACTGAGATGAAGGAAATACACGAGGTAATTTCTGGGCTGGACAAATGTGTATATAGCATCTTGTTCCACTCCTTGAACTTTTAGGTAGCTGTTTAATTTTTCTCATTTCATTTTTATTTGCTTCAAATTCTACCAAGTAGAGGCTTATTTGTATCAATTAAACTCTAAAAAGTATTGTTACTGGACCAAATGTGGGTCCCCTCTTGGGAGTTAAATAAAACTGCACCAGAAGTAGTTGTTTCACAAAGTTGAATTTTTACTTATGGCATACAGCAAAGAAAAATGGAGACCATAGGGACTAATTTCACAAAGCCATGGCCCCACCCCTCCAGCACAGGGAGGTGGGTGTCTTTATTTGGGGGTAGGAATGAATATTGAAAGAGGAAGTTTCATCACAGTGAGTAGAGGTGGGCAGAAGCTTGCATATGCGTGGTTGGAGATCAAGCTTCTGCATACATCACGTGATGTAAAAATGGCTGCTTCGCCCCTCCTACAGGAGGGAATTTGCAATGTTAATGAGGGCAGGTTACTTTCGTACAGCTCTCTGCCTATCTGTCCTGGTGCCAGTCTTGTGGTTGCTGTCTTGCCGGGTCTGGGCCCGTCTGGTCCCATTCAGAGCACCTGGGTCCAGGGCAGTTGTCGCTTAGAGCTTCTTCCTGGAAGGTACCTGAAAGACGCATAAGCTCAAGGCCCCAAGGTGTTAGATAAAGGACCACCTGCGTCTTTCAAGGAGACAAGAGAGTTAGAGTTTAGGTAGGACACGAGAAGTGGGTTAGGGTCCATGTCTGGTGACAGTATTACAAGAATTAAGGAATTTTTATTTTTTTTAATGTGGTAAAAACCAGCAAATTTGCCATCTTAACCATTTTTAAAGGTACAGTACAGTGGGAATTTTCTAGTTTTATGCCTCAATTACAGAGATAGTTCACTCTGCCTGTTTTCTACCAATAACATAGCTGAAGTAGATTTCATTTACTCAGTTGGCTGATTCATTTAACAAATATTTGAGTGTTTACCACCTACGGAATAGAGCAGGAATGTCGTTTTGTTTTCTTCCAAAATAGAAACTTGTAATATTTTGCTAATTATAAGATATGTGCTTATTGAAAAGAGTTCAGAAAATACAGAAAAGCGAAGTCTTACACAGTCCTACAACTCTGTTAACTGCTGTTGACATATTGGTATTTATCTTTCTAGACTGTTTTTTGTTGTTATTGCTGATCTATGTCTTGTCATATTTTCACTCCAAGTGCTATCATACTCTATCCTATTGTCCTATTAACTATTTTCAGTTAGTACAGTCTGGACATCTTTCCATGGCAGTAAGTTTTTCTGGATAATCTGTGTAATCATTTCACTGGGTGCATTGTATTCAAGAGTATGGATGTATCATAATTTCAGTGATCAGTACTCTTTCATTAAACATCCGGGTTTCCCTTCTTTCTTCTAAACAACACTTAGATGGCTATTCTTTTGTATATCTTTGTATTCCTGCTTGGTGAGGATAGAAACAAGGTCCCTTGTTTAGTGCTGCGTTCCCAGGAATTGCCACTGCGTATAATAGGTGTGTAGCATAATAAATATCAGTTGAGTGAGTGAATGGCCTGGTTATTTCCATGGGATTAGGAATAGGGTTTTCTTATATGGGTTAGGTCCTGGAGGGGAGGGGAAGAGCTTGGTGGTTGGGGTGGTTGAACTGGTTGGGGCAGAGCTCTAATAGAGGTCATCCAGGTCCGTTGAGGCCAGAGGGTGCCTGGCCAGAGAGGAAGGGTCACAGAAAGGGAGAGGCTTCTTCGGACCTTTGTGGAATGCTTACTGAACACCCAAGGGCAGTGGAGAAAAGCTGCTTTCTCTCTTGCTTGCTCCTTGCCACGCAGTCGTTTCCCTTCTGTAGGAAACCTCAAAGTTTCAGGCCAATCTCAGGCCAGTGCTATCTGTCCTGTTCACCCTCATTATTCCAGCAGTAAGTCGAGCAGAATGGCAAAGAGTCTACCAGATTTAAATCCTGGCTCTACCACTTAGTGGCTTTCTGACCTTGAGTCCCCCAGCCTCTCTGAGCCTCAGTCACGGCTCTGGAAGTAGGGGTGATATAATAGCTAATAATAATAGTTGTGCCTTGCAGAGAGGACAGTGTAAGAGATTACTAAGTGTTAACTCTTCTTAGCTAGTATTATTATGGATTAAGTAAGCTTTTTAATAGGTTGCTCTGTGTTCTTTTGTATGGGAGAAATCCACTGTAAGCCCCGAACAAACGTACTTTCTAGTGCATGTACACTCTGTGTTGAGTTTTCTGAAACACAATCGTGTGAATTGGGACTGCCTGCAGCTACACTGTTTGTGCAGTAAGATATTCCTTTATTGAGCAGAAGAACTGCGTGTTCTCCTTCTAGCTTTCAAGTCACATCATTCCCTTGCCTGCTAGCAAGAAAGGGTAGCATCTGGCACCATGGTGGCAAGAGTTCCTATTTACCCCCACCACTGACTCCCTGTTGCAGTGGAGAAAAAGGTCTGTATAAGCTCAGTGGGAAGCTGTTTCTGAGCTTGGAGCGAGGAGAATGAGCGGCAAAATGTTGGTTGTGGGGTCCAGAATTTAAATGAATATTGCTATCAAAGTGGAGTCCATTGTTCACTACCTTTCTGCTGACCACAGGTGATTCATAGGTAATTCTAACCTCAAAGGAGAAGGAAGGCAAGTGGGCCATGACATTGCATGAGCGGTATTGTATGTTCCAGAAAGACGTGGAAATCTAAATAAAGTGTAGAGAGCATTGTCTACTTTAATAAAAAATTTTGAACCCAATTTAATCTCTTTAATGTTTTTCTTCTGTTTCCTTGATATCATAATCCTCCAGCCTGCCCAGGAACACCTGGGTTCTGCTTCTCACAGCTTCAACAACTTCAGTTTTTGAGGAACTTCCTAGCTGCTGCCCGTTCTCTGCGCCATTTATTAAGGGACAGTATTATAATTATTGTGGTTTACAAAAAAACCTCTCATGTCTTCCCTCAGTTCTGCTAGGTCTCCTGTATTTGCACATCAGGGAAAAGGCCTGGATGAAGGGCGGTGTCAGATTGGAATATTTCCTTTCCTTTTGCAGTTTGGACTTAATTATTCGCCCTGAAGCCAACTTGGCTCTCCAGAGCTCTCGAGGAATAAGTCTTTCTGATGGGTGTTTCCACATTGCTCAGGGATGGACACTCCTAAAAACTAAAGCACCGAAACTAAAGAATGGGACCCATGTTTGGGATGATTCTTGTGACAGAAGTGTCCCATGCACTTCTTTGCCTTCCCCAGTGCCCCGAATGGAACGTGATTCTTTGCGATGCCCGGGCGGACGTCCTGAGTGTGAGTTATCGCACTGCCGTGGGGGCACACCACGTGGAGTGGGGACCACGGAGCAGAGCGATGTTCGTGTTCCTGCGGGGTGCTCGGAGAGCTTCCACTGCCTCCCTTTTAGTTCTCTGTCTGATCGGTTTCTCTCTCTTCTGTCTGGCTTTGGGGGTAACTCAGTGTGCCTGCCTGTCGCAGTTCGTTTTCAACATCTAAGGACTTAGGAAGGTTGGGATGTCAGATCACCTCTTGCAGAGACGACAAGAATGTGGCATGGATGCCACTACGTTGATCGTGCCTTTTCCCTGTGAGACAGTCAGCTTTAGGACGTGCTCCCACACAGCTTTCCCGGCTGCCCCTGCCCTGGATAGGAATGAGTTGAATGGGAGGAGAAACCTAGTTACCTCCCACCCATCATCTACCCTTAGGCTCCTTCAGATTCCGAGGGAGGAAAATCGAGACGGGAGCCGCAGAGAGTTGGCACCCAGGCCTTCTGGTTCTTGGACCTGTGCTCTTGCCATCACTGTCCCTCCTCGTCAGCGTGGGTGCAAGCAAGCCTGGAGGAACTGTGAAAGGCGGGCTTAAGGGACGGAGAGAGGGGCTCTTATGAGTAAGATACATGGTGTGTGTGTGTGCACGCCAATGCTGTGACGCATAGTTGGCTTTCTTCCTAATTCTTTACTATTTCTTATCGGTGGTGTTGCCAGCTGGGAATTTTGGATAATAAAAGAATTATGCTTTTTAATTTAACAAAAGAAGAACCTGGAAATTACTACCAGTCCTAGCTCATGTTTCTGTGATCATGTCTTTACATGGGGAGCGTCAGTCTTTAGAAGAGCTGTCTGTGCTGAGGGAGGACCGGGCGGGACACTGGTGTTTATTGTGGGGGTGTGTGTGTGTGTGTGCAGTCCTTAGCTAGGTGAAGGACAGTGATGCCATCGGGGAGCCCCAGCTCCAGGTAGCAGCTGCCTGGCTGACCCTTTCCTTTAGACTCCGCCCTGGAAGGACAGAGCGCCTTCTATTTAGAAAAGCCTTTGCTATTCATGCTGTTGCTTTTTCAAAAGAGGTTAGATGGCGGGCGTGCAGGGCTCTTTGGAATTTTTCCTTTTCCGTATGTTTGGGGCAGAGGAAGGTTGTTCAGAAAGAAAAAAAATCATGTAAGTCAATGCCATATTTGTAAATGCTTTTATATCAATATCTTCAAGCTCATTTTCTCAAATAGTCAGTTTTCTTTTCTTTTTTCTTAATCGTAAGAGTCATGCATGCACATGGTAAAAACCCCAACAGGAGAGCAGAACAGTGAGAAGGAGGTGTCTGCTTTTTGTCTCCACATCTAGGCCCACACTGCAAGGAATCAGTGTTACTGGTCTTTGTGTCTGCACACATACACACCATAGACGGAGATGCCAGATAGAAAATATCAGGGCATACACGGTGTTAGTTTGCTGGGGCTGTCATAACAAAGTACCACAGACCAGTGGCTTAAACAAAGAAATTCAATTTCTCATGGTTCTGGAGACTGGAAGTCTGGGATCGAGGAGTCAGAAGGATTGGTCTCTTTTGAGGCCTCTCTCCTTGGCTTGTTGATGGCCATCTTCTCTGTGTCTTCACATGGTCTTCTTTATCTGCATGTCCATGTCCTGATCTCTTCTTACAAGGACATCAGTCATACTGGATTAGGGCCCAACCCAATGGCCTTCTTTAACTTTAATACCTCTTTAAGGCCCCTATTTCCAAATATAGTCACATTCTAAGATTAGAGAGTTTTCAGGGGGTTAGGACTTCAACATATGAATTTTTGTTGGGCGGGTGTAGGGGAGCACAAATCAGCCCATAACGCCGACTTATTTTTTTTTAACTATATCCTCTTATATGGGTAGTCCATAATTCATTTATTCAGTCCACATGTAGCTGGAGAATAAGACTGTTTCCATGATTTTAACAAACAACCTTATGCCTAAATCTTTGCCCTTGTACAAGTGTACCTGCAGGGTAAACTTCTAGAAGAATTGCAAGCACTGTCATCCAAAGAGAGAGTCTTGGGTTCCTCTTGAATATGTCTTAATTTCTTATTATCATAAGGAAAAGGAGAGCATGCGGTATCTACAAATTAAAGCCTTAACTGCTCCGTGATACAATGCTGGTGTGAGAAATTCAGACTGTAGCACGTAGCTTGTGCACTTGGCCCTGTGGGGTGGGATTGCCAGCCCTTTTGTTTGAGGAGTGTTGCAATTATGATTTTACCATATATTATTCACTCAACATCTGTTTATTGAGCCACTGATGGGCACTCTTTTGTTCATATGTTGCGTTGTTGTTTCTAAGACTTTATTTTTTAGCACAGTTTGAGGTTCACAGCAACATTGAGAGGGAGGTCCAGAGATTTCTCATATACCCGCTGTCCGTACACGTGCACAGCCTCGCTCATTATCCACAACCCCAGCAGAGCAATACATTTGTTACAATTGATGAGCCTGCATTGACACATCATTATCATCCAAAGTCCAAGGTTTGTATTAGAGTTCACTCTTGGTGATGTACATCTTACATTTATTTGTTTTGTATTGCCTGATTTATTCAGTAAAAGGTCTAGGGCCCTTGGAGCCAAAGGTAACAAGATGCAGGCACTTCTCGGCAAGCTTGTGACAGCCCTGGCAGTTAGGCTGACCAGGAGTTGATTTTTTCAGTTTTGAAGGTGAAGATCTGGGGAGTGACATGCTCAGAGTAATAAAGCCATAAATGGCAGGGCCTTATGTAAACCCATTTTATTCTAAGTTATGCTTTTCCAGAAAGAAGTGGCAAGTCAGCAGGACTGTGAGATTTTCCTGGATGCTAACATAACATTTCTCTGGATGCTGTTTTGAATTTCCACTTGGTGTGTATGTCAGTGTTTGGTTTAAGTTAGTGCACTTGTACCCTTGGTTATTGGCAGTTTGCTTTGAGAAGTACCTTTGAGGCTAGTGGAGAATGGCTATTGGATTCTAATATTAGACTTGTGTTTTTATATGTGCAAACATCTACACACACACACACACACACACACACACATGCGCGTATAATTTTTAATACCATAGCAGTATGTAGAGTTAAAGTGAACAATAAGGAAAGTTTAAAAAATCAGATCCATACAATGATACATGACTGTAATGATAGAAGAGGATTAAACCAGTATGATTTTCTTTTCACATTTTCCATAATCACATCCCTCTGTCACTATTTGTCTGTCTGTAAATGACCAATTAGGCTCACATTGTGTGTGTGTCTGTTCATTTTCCCCTCCATGGAGATAGTAAGTTTAAATGTTGATTCTGCTGTGGGAAAGTTCTATCATGGGAAGCATCAACTGCTCCTAAAATATTTCTTTTTCCAAATAGGATAAATATTTTGTTTATCACAGTTAAATTTGGAATGCAGTTAGACTGGTTATCTAAGACTATAGAGCTTAAAGAGTTAGCAACTAATGAAGGTGGAGGCAGTTGGGAAAGACTTTGGGAGGCAGAGGAGGAGGGAGACAGGGCCTGGAGAAAAGCCAGCTCAGCCAGTGCAGGGGTCAGGGGGCGGGCAGGCGGGGACACGAGCACGCTGTAAAGGAATGTGGCCTGTAAGAACACCACACATGCACAGTGTTAGGACCCACTGGTGTGATCTGTTAGCCCAGACCAATAGAACAGCTTATCTTCCAAAGCAGTGGCCTAGTCTGGGGAGGCAAGAAGAGTCTTTTGAGGAAAATGGCTTAGAAAACTGAATGTAAGATGGAAAGAGTACATTAGCAAAAATTTTAAGTAATGAGCTAGTACAGAACGTCAAAGGGCTCAAACAGCGGCAGTTTCATGAAGTAGATGAAATAACTTGGAAAATATGTATGTTTTGAAGATCTGTCGTAGCACCATTGTGATTACGACCTGCTGTCTTATACCTGTATACCCATCATCTCGTCTCCTTGTAGCTGATGTTTATAGCGTGGCCTTCTAATTGGTGCTTGTTTTGAAGCCATGCAAAGTCCTGAACTTCCTTCCAAATCATTATCAAGAGATTGAATTTTTAGGTTAGGTTTTATGTAGAGTTAATACATGTAGATTTTGTTGTTATTTGCAGTTTATGGCGATCTCTTTTGTAGAATTCTCTATTTGCTAAGCAGAATTCCTTCCCTAACACCAGGTGGGTCTGATTAGGTTGTCCAAGAGACCACAGCATAAGTATTGTTATATAGTAAAGTATTACTTTCATAAATGAGGAGTCTGAGTCTTAAAAGGGTAAATAACTTGCCCATGCTTCATAGCTGGTAGTTGACAGAGCCAGGCCCCAAACCCAGGCAGACTGTCTTTGAGCCTGAGCTTTTAACAGCGCTGTGTTCTAGTGCCCCATGCTCTCCTAAAGATTTAGTTTCCTTTTAGGACAGTGAAAACACTCCGTGTGATATTGTGGTGATGGATATATGTCTTTGTATGTTTGTCCAAACCCATTGAATATGCAGCAGCAAATATGAACCCTTAGGTAAACCACAGACTTTAATGTGCCAATAAAAGGATAAAACCATGGATTATGATGTGTCAGTGTAGGTTCATCCTTGGTAAAAAAAAAAATACCATTCTTGATAATGGAGGAGGCTATGCATGTGTAGGAGTAGAGGGTATATGGGAAATTTCTGTGCCTTCTTCTCAATTTTGTTGTGAGATCTAAAACTACTGTGAAAAAAGTAACGTCTTTAAAAACAATTAACACCAGACCCCAAACTGAAAACTTAATCCCTATTTTATTTAATATCCCCAAAGTATGTCCAGTTGCATTGACCAATAAAGCCTAGTCTTGCCGCACTCGTTAGCCTAAGAGTTTACCATGAGGACCTGGCGCTCTGGTCAGCGGTGCGTTTGCAGGAGGCACCTCTTCCCCCTGAGCTTCAGGTTACACACGCCGTGATGTCCTGTGAAAGTGGACAGATGCGAGCCTACCTAGCCTTGCCCATCCCACACGTCCCCACGTGTTCACACAGTGCATTGTTAGGCTCAGGGAGTTTGATATATCTCTTTCTTGGGCCCAACTTCTTGTTTTTTGTGTTTTCCCCACCTCATTTTGTCCTTTTTTAAATTCTCGGCTTCTTTTCTTCTCTTGCTCTTTGCCGATCCCAGAAATCTTTATCTAAGAGTAATGATTATAGTGCTTCAGGTGAACTGTGCCTTTTCTGCTTAATTATTGGGCATCTCCCAAGCGGTGATGCTAATCATTAGAGACGATATCAGGCCAGTTCTGGTGAAAGCTTTATTCACACACTAAACTCTTCGTGCATGTTCAATGGGCAGGTTGCCTCGGAAAAATGGTAGCTTTGAAAGGTCACCTGCAACGGAGGTCTGGGATTAATAGGTTTGTAAAGTCGTGGCTTTAAGAGGATGTTCTGTGTTCCTTTTCTAGCTGGCCTGCTGCTGCGGGCCTGCTGGCTGTGCCCTGTGCTGCGGCTGCTGCCCCAAGTTCCGACAGTCCCGGAGCACCCGCTTCATGTATGCGCTCTACTTCATTCTCGTCGCCCTCCTCTGCTGCGTCATGATGTCCAAAACCATGCCTAAGGAGATGAAGGAGCACGTAAGTGGGCCTCTTTTCAACTCTTCCCATTTCTGATGGTTCAGGAGGGGGTGTGGTGGGGAACAGTCACTTTAGAGGATGGGGTCTGCACACCGCAGTGTGGTTTTGGGTACACTCGCTCTTTCTCAACCGTCCTGATGCCTCTACAGCGCTTTCCTGCCAAGCAGGCGAACCATTCAATGTCTTGATCTTGAGTAGTGGTACAAATGTGGGCTGGTACTTTTGGTGGAGGATGCTTCTATCAGGGGGTTGTGTGTTTTGTCTTCTCCCTGTTTATGGCTCTTCCTGATTAGATGTGAACAGGTAGTCTTGTCTTGTAGACTTTTGTACTTCTCCCTTGTCATAAGGGTGGCTGCCAGTATCTCAAATAGCAGCTGTTATAAGCACTTAATTTGGCCAATATGGGAAGTACGATAAGGCTTAGGTAATCCCACAGACAGTTAGGAGTGGGCTATGGGGCGATTTTTACTTTTCTGGACATGTCACTTGTAGGGTGGGTGTCTCTACGGTTGAGGGATACACTTTCAGCCATTTCTTGGACAAGGGATGCAGAAGGAGGCCTGGTTTGTGATGCTGATGGAGACACATATAGGGCCCTTTTCTGGAATTTCCCTCTTTTCCCCATAGTAGGCCTCTTGATCAGCCAGATTACAGGGCGGGGGGGAGGGGTGTTGGAGTTTTCGAGGGCGCACAATAAATGGCACCATCCTTTCCTTCCCGGGTTCTGAACAAACTGGCAATAAAGACTACAGCGTCAGCAGGCAGGTGCCAAACATCCCGTTTATCCCTCCTAAAGCTGATGAGACGAGGTAGCTTGTGTCTGCAGGGAAGTGGGCTTCCTCCTGCTGAACCCCAACATGAGCCAGACCTACCCACTTGGGGACCCTCCCCGGGCACCAGTCTCGCTGAGCTGGGCCGCTCTCTGCAGGGGCACAGTTTGTCGGGAAGAGCAGCAGGCGTGCTGCCTGAGGGCCACTCTTGTCGGAGGGGAAAGGAGAGAGGAGAGCCCAGCTATCTAAACCCCACATGCCGTACAGATTGGCCACTGACCGCTGAGCACTGCGGAGTGAGGAGTGGGAGGGAGGCCAGGGCAGCTCTCCGATGGACCCCTGACAGAGGGGATGACATGGCCAGGAGCAGCTCCCCAGGAAGCGTTCGTTCTCCCCGACCTTAGGCTAAAACTGCAGACTATTTCATATACACTCAAGGGGTTCAAAACAACCATTTTCTTAAAAGCACTTGATACATTCCCATCCATTAGTTGGAGGAGGCCCCTGGAAGTTTTCTGTTGGGTAATGCGTTTATAATTGTGGTTGTACGGTCTGGAATGTGGCGGAACTACTCTTAGACTTTTGAAATTTAGATTCTCCTCTGATTGCTTTAAACGCCAGCTCTCTACTCAGTAGGGCACTGCAGCTATGGGGCATTCGGACTTGGGAGAAATCAAGCTTCTAAACCTGAAGACAAGGTCCAAAGTCTTCCGTGGCATGAAACAAGGTAGAAATTCACAAGTGCCGTGTGGGAGTATGCATGCAGTGCTGTAGAGGTTTGGAGGCAGGGGGCCAAGGTGCGAGGCTGCCTCGTTTGTCTCTGCCAGGTTTCACTCCAGCTCTGTGTTGTTTGCCTCCTGTTCTCTTCCTCTTACCCTCATGTGTTTGTGGTAAGAAGTGTAAGAGGAGGATACTGAAAGGGTAAATTTTAACTCGTCTTCTGTAGGTCCACTTAGTCTCCCGTTTGCTGCCTTTGTTTTTCAGGTAATTCATGTTGTGCTTTTTAAATTCAACAGGCACTGGCTTGAGGATCGCTGTGGTTCTGTGGTGGGAGCTCCCAGTGTGTCCTGGCTGTCTGCGGTGCAGTCCCAGCTCTTGAGAAGTTTTCAGTCTCTGTAGAATTAAGTTTTGGATCCAAGAAACAAAGTCTGAAACTATCTGAATATATAGTATCTCTTAGTGGTGAACCCATGGAGACTTTGTTGCTGGAGGCAGAGAGAATTTGGGAGCCACAGGTCTCTATTTTAGGATACGACTTTCATAATAATAATCTTGACATTTGGTTACCATTAAGTCATGCTGCCCCATGAAACCGTCCCTGACTCCAGCCAGTATCTCTGCTTTCCGACTGTTCATAGATCATTGAAGAAACAAATGGAAGATGTGAAGTGGTATTGCTGGGGAAGTCTTCATGGAAGAACGGACTTGCTTGATGATAATAAGTATTTTAAGTGCTAATATTTATTGGGTGATACCATGTGCCAGGTTTTATTCTGAGCATTTTAGCTGTATCATCTCACTTTACCACTTCTGTGCTCACCTGAGCAGTCGGCACTGTCGTTATCCCTGCTCTGCAGGCGATGAAACTGAGGCACTGAGTCCTTAAAGTGCCGTGCCCGAGGTCTCCAGCTCTAAGTGGTCGAGCTGGGATTTGCATGCAGGCTGAACGTGCTCTTAGCTACTAGGCCTTGTAGGTAGAGAGAAGAGCAAGGACAAGGCACACGTAGGACAGGGAGAAGATGTGAGTAGGTCAAATGAGCAAATCTCGCAGGAATTTCAGTGCTGAGGTGCGGCGTTGACCGTGGTCTGGTGGCAGGTGGGCAGCTCTTGTAGGTTCTTGGCTGGGAGGCTGTCATGGAAACAGGGAGGCATTTAGGGAGGTGAGCCCTGCAGTGGTGTGTGTGCAGTGTGATTTGGGGTCAGAGCAGAGGGAGGAGTGGGTAACTGACGCCTCACAGAGGCTCCTGTAAATGTCTCTGTGTCTGTTCCCTGAATGGACTGATTTAAAATTGGTTTGGCTGGGCTTCCTGCATAGGGAATGACGTCCCTGTGGGCGAAACCAGTCCTGTTCCATCTTTACGGCCTCACAGGGTCCCGCCAGCTGGTCACAAAGTCAGCTTGTTTCGTGGCCTATAGAATAGAGGCTGACCTCATCCTCAGGCGGTGCTTGAGGGTGGGCATTGAAAGGTCCCCTTGTGGGCATGCACACTGGGCTTCTGCCGCAGTCCTCGCCCCCTCTTTGTTGGCCTGTAGACATGTGCGAGGATGTGATGGAAGAGGAGAAGCCCTGTATGCCTCCAGCAGCCCAGAGGGGAGTGTGTAATTGCCTCCCACCCAGCATTCTCGCCTCCATGTGCGATGGCCTTTGGTATGTGGGTTAAGGACGTGAGGGCAGCCCCTTTCCAGTTAGTTTCAGTTTTTCCTTGGTTTCAGGATGCAGCCTGTGTTTAAGTTTGAGCGAGAGGCAACTGCCAAGGAGGTGCTGGGCCAAACTCGGTGCTGTTTGTTTTCACTAGGGAAACTCCTCTTTCCCATGAGAACCACGGCTCAGAGAAAGTTCTACTGTGCTGGCTGAGTAGGGCATGATTTCTGTCTTCTCTTGGAGCATTTTCCCCATCTCAAAATGTAGGAACCGTTTTATTGCAGGTCGTTGCTGTCAATAATCGTGTTATGCAGGCAGGTGTAGTCCTGAGATATTTAATGCCTTGAGGATTGAAAATCTGCATTTTAGAATGTAGAATGCCAAAAACACAAAACTAAATGGTTGAGAGATTTGAGCATCCTGTCCTGCTGCACCAGATCACCCTCTGTGTTCGGAGGCCGATGGTGACACTCGAGGTTCGGGTGCCCTGGGAGTCTACGCGCGCATTTTGGGAGGGAGGAGAAAGGAAGGTTGGTCTTGTTTTCTGTGGAAGAGAGGCCTCTAAAGCCACGCCTGCCTTGGAGAAGGGAGGACAGGTGACCTACGTGGCCCTCGGGCCTTCCTCCCTGCGAACTCCGTGCCAGACCAAGGGAGGAAGGGTCTGAAAGGTTCCTAACCCGGAGCGTCTTAGGGCTGTTTTCTTTGTCCATGTTCCATTGGTCCCTGGGCTGCCCAGATTCCTGGGGCTGGGTAGTACGTAGTGCCCGGGGTGGCTGAATCCTTAGCATTTTGTTGTTTCAGAATCAAAACACATCTTGCACTTTGTGGAAGACTGGTTTTTGTGTTGTTGTTGTATGTTTGTTTTAAATTTAAATTTTGAAGAATTACTTCTTACATTGAAAGGAGAGACAACTAAGATGTTTATTTTGATAGCAATCTTTTTTTTATTCCTTCATTTGTTTTAGAAGGCATGATATTTTGTTTGTAATCCTACTTGATCTCTTTTGGGAACATGTTTTGCTTTACGCACCATTTTCTCCTGCTGAGTTTGGGTCAGTTTTCCTTTGAGTGAGTGAGTGGCGGTGTGGAAGCTGCCTCCTCCTGTGATTGGTTCCTCTTGCCCTGGATGAACAGAATGATAGTGTTGCAGGGTGCGGTGGGCTTCAGAGGAGCATTGGACAAGATCTAACGGGATCCGGACGTGAGTGGGGCTCATAGCTGCAGTTTCCTCAGTGTCATAAAAGCAGCTCCTGAATTCCGTTCTCTCCCTGGACTTGATGAAAGTCAGCCGGTCTGATGGTTAGAGCCTGGCCCCCAGCCCCACCCATTAGCTAGCGCCACACCCCAGAGATTGCAGGAGAGCCTGGGAATCGAGCCTAGGAGTTGTAGATTGGCCTGCAGGCTCTTGTTTGGCCAGCCTGTAGAGATATATATATATATGTATTTTAAATTTCAGTTTGGCTGCCTGTAGAAGGGCTAGCATGCTGTAGCTCACCGTGGGCCCCATCACTGGACATTTACTCTTCCTTCTAGCCCCCGAAGAAGGGCGTTTGGATTTGCAACTCCCAAAATAGCTTAAATCCTTGGAGTTCACAACTTTCTGAAAAGGACGTAAGTGTCCAAATGGGTAGGAGAGCTCTCTTACCCTGCACATTATGGTGGGCAGTATGGAAGTTGCTGAGTGTGCTAGAGTGGTCTGTCCAAATCTACACGCACAGCCCCAGGCTGAGGCCCGAGAAGGCCTTCTCTACCCTAACTAGTCTACCCCTTTACATGCTGGCATCTGGCATTTTTATCCACATGACTATTTAGAAATTGTCCTGATCACTTTGGTCCATTGAACTCAATGGAGCACTCAACTTCAGGATTAATGTGGGGTGGAGGTGGGACTTGCATTGGATCTAAACCAGTTCCTTCTTCCCCAAGTTAAATTTGTCACCTACCCCCATCCCCCTTTTAAAGTCTTAAGTATACATTCTAATCACAGTTTCTGCATTTATCATGAAGTCCAAAATTTGCCAGGGAAAGGGAAAAGGGATATATGTTGAGGCTGCTAAATGTGAGTTTGGGCCCTTTGAACAAAGGTAGCAGGATGGGCTTAAAGGATTTTTCTCTATTTATTCAGAAAAACCTTCTCTCACAACACATTCCCTAGAGGTGATATGTAAAGTTTTTTTGGACTGTATTTCTCAGTCATTTTCACTATTCATTATTGTCGTCATCAGAAGGAGATGCAGAAATGGGAAATTCATGTATATTAGCAGTATTAATCTAAGATTATGTGGAAGTAGATGAAAGTGAAATAGTTGAAGAAGGATTATTTGTAGCCAGTCTAGTCCCAAGGCCACCTCCACATCTTGTTACCCATCACCCAGAACGAAGTGGTCATCTCCTCTTTGCCGGAGCCTTAAACACCGCCCCCTGCCCTTCTCATGTGCCTGCTTCCCCTGGGGCAGCTCATTCATTTGTGGCTTTGGTTATCCTGTATAGGGCACACTTTTCTCAGCACAGCGTGGGGACCCTGACAGATCCAGTGCTGACCACATACTTTCCTCAGACAGGTTATAAAAGCATTGGGTTTCCACTGTGCCTCCGAGTCATCCTGATTCAGCCCCTGATGTCACATTCCAGTGGCCTTATCTAGACTTGGATTCTCCCTGAACGTCCCCAGCTTCACAGACATATTCCCTTCCCCCAGGCTTCTTTCTCCAGGGTGACCTGAGGATGCTGTTTGCTACTAGTATTTCTCCCACGTGATGCCCCATTTCCGAATTCTGGGGTCACCATAGTTAGTGACATAGATGAATACTGAAGCTACTTCCCTTAGAAACAACTCAGCTTTCAAAAGGCTGTTATAATAAGTGCATCTTTCAGTCAGTTCGCAGTGACATTCAGCAGTACTTCCGTGGTTCCTGGAGTTGACAGAGCTTCGATCCAATATGTTTGAGGCTCTGAAATTTGGTAGATGAGCTTCTTCACTTTCTATTTTTAACCTACACTGTTAAGAGGAATGTGAAGGGACTAGAGTAAGTGTAGTTTGTAGGAAAGCCCTCCCTGCGCTAGTCACAGGGGATTAAAAAATACACCAAACAAAGTTACTAGTTAAAGGGTCTAGTTAAAGAGAGAAGAAAGGGGACAAAGGATGCAGCTCACATTTATGGGAAGCATTCCGCCCTGGGAAGAGCGCGCAAATATCAGGCACTGTTAAGTGTTATACAGAGAAAATAATGATCTCTTTTAAAGTATAATTTGAATAAAACGTTAGGGTTTTTTTAAAGTGGAAGAATCTGGAGTCATAATGCTAACCAACCCTCTCATTTGACAGGTGAGAGAATGTGGCCCGGGGAAGGGAAGTGGCTTGTCCAAGGCAGTGACGTCATTGGAGCTGGGACTAGAACCCAGGACTGTTGGCGGCTTGGCCACCTGGCCAGTGCTGTTCCCGCCTGTGTGACTAGGTGTGCTTGTTGCTCAGAAGTTCATGGAAGTAACAGGGAAAGCCTGAGCAAACTTATCCTTCCTGCTGAGTCCTAGTCTTCTGGAGTCGGTGGTGAGGGAGAAGTATTCTTCTGGAAACAGCATCACCTTGGGCCTTTGGCAGCTTTCTTAGCTTATTCCTACTCCCCGCACTGCTTCCTGTTGAGAAGTCCAAAATCTGGGCTCAAGGGACCACTGTTAGTCTGAAGTGGAAAACAGAGGCAACTACAAACCTAGTATTTATTTATTCAGTGGCTTTGCATGTAAAATAGAACCTGCCTTCAAGGTGTGTTTGGTGTAACGATCTTTTTAAAGTAAACATCAGCAATGAGAAATATTCCACTTTGATCTAAAACGCCACGTGGTTTGTCCCCGCACAGAGCGACAGGGTTTCATGCAAAGCTGGAAAGGCTGGCTCTCGTTCTGGTTCGGTGTTTACTGGCTGAATGGAGACCTGTGGACTTGAGACGGCGTGCCCGGTGTTGCTGAAGCGCGCTGAAGCTCTGTAGTGTAGAACTCTCCATGCTTAGTGGCGTTTTATGTTTTTATATTAGAACAGGTGTCGAGTTAGCTAAAAAATGTTGCTGACCCACTTCTTTGATTCTGGAGTATTTTTTTAATCCGGCTGAGACAGAATGCTTTTCAAAAGTTCTCTTTCTGAACAGCAACTGGGTTCATTGTACTGTCGTACCTTGTGTGTGTCGCGTGTATCAGTGAGTATGTTTTTGAGGTTAAAGGTAGATTTGGGTCCTGGAACCTCAAGCCCTTTGTAGAAAATGGAGGAAAGCTCTCTCTATGATCTAATCAGAGTGTCCCTGTGGGGAGCAGACAGTGAGGTTGCGCCTCTTAAATCCTCTGTGTCCCCCTCCTCACCAAATTGGGGTGACTCTGGGGACACGTATTTCCAAACAACTTTATCTTTGGTCTAAATTCCATCCAGACATAGCACCATGTGGGAGAAAACAGGAGTCCCTGGAGTGCTCCCACCCCTCGCTCCTCCCAGAGCTCAGGCCTCACCCTCCCGCACGCAAGCGGATGCCAGGAAAACGAGGGTGGGAAGCAGCTTTGTACTCAGGCAGTGATTTGAACTAACGTATACCCTGCTGAGAGTCTTTTTTTGAGTCTGAACCAAAGACAAAGAGGTTTGATCCTTGTCCAGTAATAATGAGTTTGCCAGGAGCCAGAACGCAACAAACAATAGTCATTGTCCTTGGTCTGGAGGATCCGTTACCCAGAAGCTGTTGGGGGGCATCGGATGTTAACAGGATCTCTGTTTTAGGATCGGTCTGCCTGTGGGATCGGGAGAATGAGGAGATGGGGGCACTGAAGTTTTCCTGACCCTTTTTTCTGTCATCATCGAAAGCATGTGTTAAGCAACTGTCCACAGATGGGGCCCGCTCTGCAGATAAGTAGGACAGACGAGAGCTTACAGTTGGAAACAAACAGTTCTGTTCTTATAAAAACGAGGTCAGAGGCAACAGACAAATAAATGGCACGAGACAGAATAAACTAAGGAAGAGTAGCTTCAAAATGCTGGGAGCAGGAACATAAATATTGTGAATTGTTGAGTCTTGATGATACGCTTCTCAGAGTTGAAAGGGTGACCGTGTTACTTGGTTAAGCTGTAATCTGAGTCCATGTTTTAAGTGATGTTATCCTCCCTCCCTCCCTCCTTCCTTCCTTCCTTCCTTCCCACGTAGGTGCCAAGCACCGTGTGAGGTGCTGGGGATGTTGGTAGGAGTAACTTACAGTCGTTGTCCTTAGAGAACTGGGCCTCAGCTGGGGGGAAAGGGAGACCAGTTTGGAAAGTGTGTACAGAAGGAGTCCCCAGCGTTAGACTGCGTGTGCACATGGTGGTTTGAAAGCTAAAAATATGTGAACTCCGTTAGCGACTGTTGGGGACGGTGGTGTCAGCTTAGCTATCTGTCTGCTGACCTTTGGGCTCCCGCGTTAGAGCTCAGGAATGCTTTCTCTCCGTCCCTGTCTGGAGACTGGGAGCTGAGGTGAGGTGGGAGGTTGGTAGAGGGCGTGGAGGGTGTTACAACCCCTGTAAAGCAGGGCTGAGCTTAATCACAGGAGGGTGGGTATTTTGGGGCTATGGTTTTTAAATTTCAGTGAGACTGTTTCTGCAGTCTTCAAATAAGTCTAAAATTATCTTTCGACATGCCAGCTTTCATCAGTGTGGGTTTTATTTTTGGTACCATGGGCTGTGTGTGCATAACAGATGTGAGGACTTTTTTCCATTAGAGCTGTTGAGGGCTTCTGACCCACAGAGAAAAGCGTTGGCATTCAGAGGCGTGTGCTTCCCTAGTCCCACCACCGTTATCTGCAGGCAGATAAACTAAAATACTTAAATTGCTGCTCTAAAAATGACGCATGGGAGATGGACAGTTCACTTACAGCACCAGTTCCATCTGGGGACAGCAGTGAGCTCTGGAGAAGGGGAAGAGAGAGTGGAGGCCAGAAGGCAGGACAGCACGGGGACACTCAGAAGACATCCACTGAGCTGCTCTGCTCTCTGCTCCCCTGGCTTTCCATCTGTAGAGTAAGTTATCACCAGCTGTCATTCGCCTTTGAGATGTTAATTTATACTTCCCCAGTTCAGCACAACTCCTCAGCTCTTCTTCCTGGTGGTCCAGGGGTGAGCGAACTTTCTCCTTAAAGAGCCGGCTGGAAAACACTTTCAGCTTTGGGGTCTGTGTGGTCTTTAGCAACTACTCGCTCTGCCATTTTAGGGCAAAAGCAGCCAAAACAATGTGCCAACAAATGAGTGTGGCTGTGTCCCCATAAAGCTTTATTTACATAAACAGGAGCTAGCTGGGTTTGACCCACAGGCTGCCATCTGCTGATGCCTGTGTTAGACACAGGGGCTCTGTGGGTATCCATCCAGTTATTCCCTCCTTCTCTCTAAAGGGGAAACCTCAATGGCCTGAACTTTGTGCTGAGGGTACTGGAGTTCTTGCTTCAGCTCCACGTCCCTGGGCTGTGAGAACCACATACTGGGTCGACCATGCAAGAATAATGTAGTAATAAATTTAGTGTGACACATTTAACAGGATATATGTCTTATTCTGTGTGACCTTTTGAAATAATGGTAAGTCATTCACAGGTAAAAATGATTAGTGTTCTTTTTATGTAGCCCAACCAGGCATTTTGGTGATCAGGAAGAAGTGAGGATGGAGACAATGAGTGTATGGGTACCCTAGGTCCTCTACTGCTGGAGACCCCCAATTCCAGATCCAGTAAATGGTAAAATGAGAAAGATGCTCGGCCAGGAATCTAAATGTCTGCCATGTCCTGGTCCTCAGTACTAGGATTGGGCAACAAGTCACTAGGGGCTCTCAGAATCTTGAGGTTATGGGTACTGTAGAGTCCCATCTCTTGGGGGATATTAGATTCTCATGTTCCACCTAAGGCAAGAATCGTGAATAGTCAAAATTAGCCATGGAAATGCTTGAAATATCCTTAAGTAGAGCACACATGGTTTTGTGTATACCGCATTTCACTAGAAAGTTAGCTCCTCGTTAACATGGATTTTTTAGACCCATTTTATTCCGTGCTTGTGTCCCCGTAACCTAGAACGATACCTGCACCTGGTAGACATGAATGATCAACGTCTGCAAGAATATACGTTTAACTGTATGATGTAGTGTATAGTATGGAAGAAAGAATGCACATGCAAACTCTAATTTCACTGCGTTTTTAAAAATTATTTACAGAAGGCAGTCATGCTCATGGTCGAATTTGCATAGAATACGTCACCACTGTGTTCCAGGTTCACACATTCAAGAAGAAAGCTGATTTGGGGCTCACTTAGGGTATAAGCACTTCTTCTGTCCGATAAGTGGTCCAAATAGAAAACTTCACCTGTTTAGACACTGAGTCCTCTTGTTATGGAAATGCTAGCATCTCCGTGTTCAGGAGACATCCTTCGGTCGGCCTTGTTCCTCTCAGGGCGGCACCAAGCTCTCCATCAGACCCTGTGTTCTGTGGGAGAGGGTGGGGGGCAATGACCATATTTTCCAACTGAAACAAAGTCCAGACCTCTATAGCTGCGATTTTACATTGTCTCTGGGGTTAGGTGTAGGTTTTTTCTTGACTCAGAGGGCCCTGTTCCCACCCTGCTCCCTTTGATTGCTGGGGCAGTGCTTGTGGGCAAAGACCCTCAGAAACCAGGACTGAGATGCAGACTCTGACGGGGAGGGGCAGCACAGGATTTCCTGGCTGCAAGGTGGGGGCTGTGTGGCTTTGCTGGCAGTTCCCTTTCTCTCTTCTACTCTCCTGTTACCTTCAACCCTAGAGTTTTCAAAAACCCTCACTGGGGAGTATTGGCAGTATCTATGAAAATTTAAAACGTACCAACTTTATGACCCAGTGTTCAACTTCTTGGTATCTGTCCTTCCTAATGCTTTACATGGCTCTGCACAATACAGATGATGTCCATTGTGCGTTATTTATTATAGTGAAAAATCAGACACAACCAAAGAGTCTGCCAGTTAGGTAACAGAAAATAATTATGGTTGGTCTAGACTGTGGAATTCTATATAGTAGTTAAAAAGGCTTCAGATAGATTTATATGTTCAACCTGCAACAATCTGCAAGCCATTGTGAGAGTAGAATAACACAGCAAAAGGTCTAGAAGATAGACGTGCGACCGTGACAGCGGTTACCTCTGGGAAGCAATCAGATTAGAGTTGGGGTAATAATGGTCAAGGCAATTCTGTTTTCTGTATCTTTATCGTAATTTACATTTTCTTTGGCAACAAGAATATAATTATGTATTGCTTGTATAATTGCAAGTAAATGCAATTTAGGAACAATCCTTGGAACTTGGATCCTTTGCAGTTAGATTTCTCGAAAGCACGCGAAGAAGGCTCGCTCGGTTCGCTTTCTGACCCAGATCCCTGACTGTCTCCTCAGCCGTCTGCAGTCCGGCTTCTGCTTCCACCCTGCTCGAGAGAGTATTCTGATCTGTGTCCCAGATGACTCCTTGCTGCCAAATCCAGTTACTTCTCAGGCCTCCACCCATTGGCAGTGTTTGACACCACTGACCCCTCTGCTTCTTGAAAGCCTCTCCTTCAGCTTCTCTCTGGTTCATCCTTTTCAGTTTCTTTCTTCTTCCCAGCCCCTGGAGGTTTGCATCCCCCAGGGTTCTGAGCTGTGCACGCCTCTGTCTTCCTCCCCTTCTTTCACTGCATTCCTCTCCAGGTGACTTTATTTACTCCCATTGATGCCTCCTTTGCCACCTCTGCGGGTCACTACGAAATCTTGATCTCTAGTCCAGCCATCTTTCTGGAGCGCTGCACACGTAGCCATCAGCCCACACTTCCCCTTGGTACAGGCACTTCCAGTGTAACTGATTGTTAAGTGAATTGCTGCCCCACCACCCCAAAACCACTCTTCCCCTGTGATTCCTATCTGCCACTGGTCTGCCATCGGATCACCTGCCAATCTGGAATCTGAGATCCTAGTCCTGGGTTCCTCTGCCTTTATTCATGGGCCATGTCAAATCAGCAAACAGGACCTATTCATTCCATGGCCCCCAACCCCCACTGCCATTGCCTCCTGAAGGCCTACATCAGTTTTCAGTGGGATTAACTCTTATTTCTCTGTCCAGGTCAGTAACTGGTGGAGTTCTTATTTATACATTCTGCCCGCATGTCACCTAATTCTCTAAACAGGGCTTGACATTAGCTGATTCCTGTTCCCGTTCTGTGGACGAACCCTTCACACCATTGTAATTAGTCAGTCCTCCAGGGGCTGTCTTGTTTGGATTGAAAGCTTATTGTTTAAAGTTGATTTCAGTTGTTTTCTAACTGTCTAATCGTGTTTGTGGCTATTGATCCTGATGAAATGCTCGTGGTGGGAGAGCTGGGAGCATCACCTCCGTCTCTGCATGTGTGCTTCCAAGGTTCTGAGGAGTTACTGTTTGAGGGCATTGAGTTCCTGATTTCAGAGGTGGCAGGGTCAAATAAAACCAGACTCTGGAATTTTAATTCTTCTTGTGGCTTTTAATAATGACACAATGTAGATTTTTCTCTTAAAATATTTAGAAACTCAAACAAAAGAACATCAAGTACTGGTTGTTGTTACGGTTTTTTTTTTTTTTTTTTTTATAGCCCCCACATCCCAAAAAGGTCCTCAAAGATAGTGACTTATCGAGAAATGAGTCTTGGTTGCTTTAGAGGCTGTCTATGAGAGGATGGAAGCCGATTTTTTCGTTTCCTGAGGAAGATTCGCCCTGAGCTACATCTGTTGCCAATCTTCCACTTTTTTGCTTGAGGAAGATTCACCCTGAGCTAACATCTGTGCCAGTGTTCCTCTATTTTGTATGTGGGTTTCCGCCACAGCATGGCCACTGACAAAAGGTGTAGGTCTGTGCTCAGGAATGGAACCCAGGCTGCTGAAGCAGAGGGTACCCAGCTTAACCACTAGGCCACAGGGCGGGCTCCAGAAGCTGATTTTACCATTCCACATTTCACAGCTCCTGTCCATTGGTGAGTGACAGACAGATGACATTGTCGTGGAGCCTGGAATTATTCCACAGAGAAAAATAAATTGTCATAGAAAGTTTGGAAAATATCAGAAAGAGGAGAGGCAGACTGAAAGAGGCTCCTGGTTCTGAAATTCGTTTTTAAGTGAGGGATATTAAAAAAAATCTGTAGATCCGGTTCTTCTAGTTTTTATGCTGTTACTCATGCTGAGCTGCCCAGAGCTTTCTTTGCAGCTTGGTTTCATTCACTGCCCTAGAAATCTGATATAATGAAACTTAAGAAACATTAGCTTTCCTAATAGGCCATTTTCTCACCTCTCAAATAATACTTTAATATTATAGGAGCGGGACTCTCATCTTCCTCCTCTCCATTTCTGTAGGAACCACTCCCACAGTCCATCCTTTATTCCTAAGTTTGCAGCATCTGAGCCCCTGGCCAACTAGACCTGTAAGCGTTTCCATAGCTCTTCTGTTTCTTTATATTTGTTTGCCTGAGATTGGGGGGCATGGCTAGCATCTCTCCTACGGAGACAAAATTGCTTGGATTTCCTTCTAGCTCCCATCTCTTTGAGCTTAGTACTTGTGTTGAAGTTTTAAAAATGTCTTCCGTGATTTGGGAGTTGATGTATTTCCTTTGGGTGGTGCCCAGGTGTCTGGAAGACAGACAAGTGAGAGCTGTTTTTCGGAACTCAGTTCTTATATAAATGTGCCAGGGAAGGGTTCACCTCATTGCAAGTTACCTGTATCCTTCCATACGAATCCCTTGGTGAACTGAATAGAGCATCTGCTGAGTTCCAGGATGCTCATTTTCCCCCCATGCTTGTATCAGAATGCCTCACCCAGTCAGTGACACATGTAATTTGCCTGACTCCTTCCCCCAGAAATTCTTTTTGTAAAATAGATAGTACTTTAGAATTAAGGAAGTTTACTTAATGGCTATGCGGACTAGGAACTGTGTGAGCACTTCACGGGGATTAACTGATTCGATCTCGGGGCAGCTCGTGGGGTGGGCGGCAGTGTTGTTTCCTTGTACAGAGAAGGAAGTTGAGGCTCGGGGAGGACATGTGATTTGCCCCAGTTAGTGGTGGAGTTGGGGCTGGGAGTCCACGTGACTGTTCTCACTGATAATTTGTGGCTTCGAGTCTGGTTGCCCTGGGGGTTGGGAGGAAGCCCCTTGCCCTCAGCTGTGTACAGATCCAACACGGATGCAGTGTCCTTGGGTGCCCGGAGCCAGACTTCAGGGGCCATACCCTGAGCAGGCCTGTCCCCGTCACCCCACAGTGTGGAATCAGTATGTGATGTATGTTTTCTTTTTTCAAAACTGGATGGAGCTTGGAACAGCAAATATTTGATCAGAGCAAATTCCCCTTGCTGAATCCTGCCAGCTTGTTCAACTCGAAGGTTCTTTGCCTAAAAATATTCACCACTTACTGAAGGCTGAATGACTAAGTCGCCCGCAGAGCATAAAGCAGATCTGTCTGGAGCAGGGGGTGGTTTGCCTACTTGTGTTTTGGTTGAAATATGCAGTGCCACATACTCACCCTTTGAGGAGCCCGAGGGCCTCTGGGAGTAAACAGGGAGGGCTCTATAGCAGCTGATGGGCCGGAGCTCTGATGGGCTGGAGCTCCGATCTGCTGGCATTAGCATTCTCCTTGAAATGCATTCTAGGAGAAGGAGATGAGAGAAGTCCGTTTGGGGTGGGGAGGTGGAGAAGAGCCTGAAGGGCTGGTGTAGATGAAGGGGGTGCTGACAGGCGTGTGTCATAGTGGGGGGTCCGGAATTGGCTTTGCTGATAGAGCAGCAGAGAGAAGGGAGGGAGGAAAAGAGTCAAATGAGTATCATAGAGCAATAAATCCCATGTAAGTACAGCAGCCTAATGAGTGAGGTGGTGTGGGTCCTCCAGGAATACAGTTTTTACAGATTTAAAGCAATGTCACCTCCTTGTTACCCGAACCACTCAATGGGGATAGCTTTGGTTTCCGGTTTGAGGCTCTGAAACGTTCACTTTGTGTGGGGTCTCCCCATTGCTTCAGTATCTGGAGAGGTTAATCCCGTGAGTTTGCTCTCTCACGGTGAAACACAGCTGAAAAGTCAGAGCCCTTCGGAAAGCACTCGCTGACCTCTCAGCCCTTCATAGGGGCCCCTCCTGTATCCTCATATCTGGTCCTAATTGCCGTTCTGAATCAGCTTCCAGACCAGACGTTCTCACTGGGATGCCTAGGGTGCCTCCAACTCTGTAAGTTAAAAACACACTCCTGAGGTGTCTTCCTAGTGCCACACTCTGTCCTCTGCCAACCCTAGTCCCCTCCACCCTGAACAGCAGCGTGTTAAAAGAAGCAAAAGGGAACCCTCCCCATCCTTCACTTGCACGGTTCACTGTGCGCATTCTTGTCATCCGCACCTCCTACCACCTATGACTTCTACCCACAGAATTTCTATTTTTTCTGCCACTGGTTGACCCTCTTCATCCATTACCTGGACTGGTAAACAGTGGCCTTCTAACTTACCCTCCTGCCTCACACCTGTCCCCTTTCCAGTCTGTCCTCTGCTTTGCAGCCACCCCAGCTTAAACAGTTGTTTCTCCTTGCCTACTGACTGGGGGCCGGACTTCTTAGCATGGCATACCTGGCCCTTCCCAACAAGACCCTGCTGCCTTTTGTCCTTCACCTCTTGCCAAGCAATACCTTTTTAGTATAAGTATGTCCCATGCAATATTTAGTCTATGTCCCAAATATTGTATACAACACACTTATACTAAAAAATTAGCCATTGCTTATGCAAAATTTAAATTTTCTTTTTTCTTTTATTTTTTTTACTGAGGAAGATTCACCCTGAGCCAACATCCACTGCCAGTCTTTCTCTTTGTTTTTTTTTGTATGGGAGCTGCCAGCACAGCATGGCCACTGACAGTGGAGCAGTGTAGGTCTCCGCCCAGGAACCAAACCCAGGCTGCCGAAGTGGAGCACGGTGAACCTAACCACTGGCCCACCAGGACTGGCCCCGAAATTTAAATTTAACGAGACATTCTGTATTTATCTGGCAACCCTACACGTGTGTTACTTTGTTTTACAGCCTGGTCAAAAAATATAGTAGTCTCTATGCATTTATATCTTGCTCTGATCTAAAAACATTGCAGTTGCACGACTTGTTGACTGCAAAGTGTTTGACATTTCTTCATGAAATCCTTCGTGTCTGTTCGTGAAAATGGAGCTATGCTTGTACGGTCTCCGTAATGATGCATTTTTGCCTGAGACACTACTTTGGAAAGATACGTTTTGTTTTGGAAAAACGTGTCTGAGAGTCAGGCGCAGTAGCTTCAGACTGCAGGTCTCTTCCGAGGGGAGCAAATCCTCATTCAGGAAGACGAAGTCCAGTTAAATTTAGTCTTCCTTTTGTTTATGGAAACCTTAATAGCCCCGGTTATTATTGTTTCTTCAAGATCTTTTCTGGAGAAGGAACTAAACTATCGTGCTTCAATTTCACCTCCAGCTTTGTGTGACTTTTGTCCCTGTGATATTTTTGTCTTATGAATAACAGCTATAATGTGATTTTCAACTGGTTTTCTGTTCTGAAGAATGTTCAACTTTGATGTTGATGAGAAACAATTTTTTTTTACGACTGACTAAATCTGTATTTTCTGACATTAATAAAAATGTTCTCCTTATGTAAGATTTTAATTATTCTGATAATGTAAATAGGTTTTACATCAAGATCTAATTGGACTAGAATAAACAATTGTCAGCATTTGTTAGAAGACTAAGATGCGTAAATAAAGAGCTCAGTGGATCAAGAAAAAAACCCAATTAACAGCCAATTCACAGAGAAAACTACAGAGGAACCTAAATTTAAGAAAAGATGTGAACTTTTACTAGTGATGAGGAAGATGGACATTGAAACAAGATAATGTTTGTTATCTTTGAATTGAGTGTTCAGGTTGGGAACATGAGCAGTCTCAGATATTATTGGTGAGATGTAAATTGGTGCAGTCTTTGAAAGTGTGATTTGACTTTAATTCTTGAAATTTGAAAACGTAGATACTGCTTGACCCATTGATTCCATTTCTGGGTCGGGAGTGTCTGTATAAATCACAACATGTGTGCAGTGAGGCATCCAAGCAGGGTTTATGGAATCAGAGTTCGTAGTAGCAAAAAACAAATACACAAAACAAAAAATCCTCCCAAGGAGCTCAATATGGGAATGCTAGCCAATTTTGATCCACCCTTACTATAAAATATTACATAGTGGTTAAAGAGAGTGGGTGGGGTTTTATGTATCCATAGGGAGAGATCTCTGTGGCTTACTGTTCATTGGGCAAATAATTGCAGAACAATATATATACTCTTATTTAATAAAGCTGTCTCTCTCTATATATGGTACCATACAGGTGTATGTGTGTGTGTGTGTTGTGTGTAAGGATGGGGGTGTGTATACACACACACATTTATATATGTAAAATAATAAAAACACCCCCCAAAATGTTAACTTTCCTGAGGTGGGGAGTGACATTTTGGGGTGAGAGTGAAGGAAGTCTCTCACTTTTTTCTATATATTTATGCATCTTGGGAAAAATTTATCCGTGTATTACAAGTGTCATTTAAAAAAAATCCTGATGCTGGATTTCAGAATTCATTCAGGGAAAGGAAAGGCTGAGTGGTACGTTATGAACACTAGATCTTTTCAAAAGAGTCAGAGTGAATTAAGTCGTCGTGTTTGGAAGGACACTCTACTCTCTTCTCAGCCTTCGTTTCTCTGAGCACGTGGCGCGCCTCCTCGCTGGGTTCTGACCTGTGGGCTGGGGGAACACCATGACAGCCCTTCTTTACCAGTTTTAGCAGATGACTGTTTTCTCTTTTTCCTCAGATCCCTTTTTACGAAGACCTTTGTAAAGGCATTAAAGCTGGAGACACCTGCCAGAATCTGGTGGGGTACTCTGCCGTGTACAGAGTCTGCTTTGGAATGGCCTGTTTCTTCTTCATCTTCTGCCTCCTGACCTTAAAAATCAACAACAGCAAAAGTTGTCGAGCCCATATTCACAACGGGTAAGTCCCGGGTCTTCGTGGGCATACGTCCCCTTTCCTTGGGTTCAGAACAGTATCCAGGACCTCTTCCACTCGTCAGCCCCTCCCTGCTCTTCCTCCAGTTGAAATTGGTGACACTGATTTTAGGGAGGGTGGGACTTGCCACCACCCAGAGGCCTGAGAACTAGAATCCTATTTGTAACACCTGGTACCGTAACGAGACATGAAGTGGAGACAAGAGTTAATTTCTTGTACCAAGATCTCTCCCCAGGTCGTTTCCTCCCCTGCAACAAAATGGTGTTTTGCACAGTCCAAGGCCACGCTGAGTCTGTATAATTAGGAAAAGGCAGTCTCCAGTCACTTAATTACTTCCCCTCGATTTGGAGAGAACACTGCCAGTGGCAGAATCGTGGATTGACATGCTTACCTTCTAAGAGACCTTTTGTCCTTCCTTGAATATCATTTAAATACATTTCCCCCTTTTTGTTTCCTTCCAGCTTTTGGTTCTTCAAACTTCTGCTGTTGGGGGCCATGTGCTCAGGAGCTTTCTTCATTCCAGATCAGGAGACCTTTCTGAATGGTAAAAATGGGGTATTTTGGGTACCTATTTTGTCTTTACCCATTTTGTGAAATTATTCAAAAGCGTAGTCCAGGGTGCGTTTGATATTTTGAATTACTGATTTTCTTATGGCTCAAAAACACATTCCTGGCGCCAGCCCCATGGTGTAGTGGTTGAGTTCAGCCTGCTGCACTTTGGTGGCCTGAGTTCGTGGGTTTGGTTCCTAGGTGCAGACCTACTCCACTCATCAGCCATGCTGTGGCGGCAACCCACTTATAAAGTGGGGGAAGATTGGCACAGATATTAGCCCAGGGCTAATCTTCCTCAGCAAAAAAAATTCCTGCCTTACCTGCCCATACTTTATCTACCCCGGGCCCCTCCTTCCCCACACCCTCTTCTGCCTCACCTCCTCCAGGGAGGTGAGAAGGCCTTTGATTAGTCTGTGGGCTGAAGATTGAAATGATGATTTTAAGGTTATTGGCCTGAAAGGAAAATGAGGCACTTAACATTTGTTTGCAAACCGGTTTAGCATGTCAGCCATGAGTGAAGAGGCGGGGGAGACCTTGTTCTCTCTGAGCACTGCCCGGAAGAGCCGGGGACAACAAGTACATGGCCTCTGAGCGGCTCTAAACCTGCGGCAGCTGTCATGGGATCGAAAAGGCATCCTCCAGTCTACTTCTAAACGTACCTGATGTGAAACCGTGTCACACAGAGTTATATTCCTTATTGATAGAACCTACCAAAATTGGTTTAATGTGAAGCCTTAAATCAGCCCTTCTTCATATGAACTAGGGAGAAAAAAAGCCTGAATTTCAGCAGTTCCAAACACTGTTCAAACCAAATGGATTCACTTTCCTAATTAAGACAGTAGAACAGTCGCCTTGCGTCAGTCCACAGGGAGCCGTCAGAGTCCCTCTGACAGTCACATGTTGGGGTCCGACCAGTTTTCAGAGTCATACTGGTTTAATCTGTTCCTTAAGGAAGTCATGCCCCAGTCTCATTTTTACCTGAAATGCTGCTTGCTGGTTTTCTATTCCCCACAGACCTGCTTTTATGTATTAGAATAATAGATTTAGAACGGGAAAGGTCTAGTCCAGCTCAGTCACCTTTATATACAGGCTGCAGCCCAGAGATGTGACGTGGCACATCCAAGGTTAGCGCTTTTTTGTAGCAGAGCCAGAAGTAGGATCTGAGTGCCTGGTCCCAAGTCGGAACCTCATTTCCTCACCAGATGTTGGTGGCTCCCTATCCAATAAAATTTGAACCCTTGATTTTTCTGGCAGTGTGTGTTTTTACTTTTAAATTGTGGGTCCTCATTGATTTTGTGAATTACTGCCTCTGTTAAGATATCTGGCAGTGAGAGCATGGAGGTTAAGCTTGGGTGCTCCAGAGCCAGGCTGCCTGTGTTCACGTCCCAGCTGCATCCTTTACTGGCTCCAGGACTTTGTGGATTTACATAGACTCGGTTTTTCTCCTCTGTAAAGTGGGTATAATAGTACCCAACTGATGATCGTGTGGGAATTAAATGTGTTGTAGGTACTGTCAGCATGCAGTAAAAATGAACTGTAGTCATTACTCTCTTTTGAGCTAAACGCTTGGCACAATCACCTCATCTCCTTCTGGATGGTCTTCTTTTGCAGCCTGGCGCTATGTGGGGGCCATCGGAGCCTTCATCTTTATAGGCATCCAGCTCATCCTGCTCGTGGAGTTTGCACATAAATGGAACAAAAACTGGTATGTGCCTTTATGGAAAACTTCCGGTGGACCCACTGCCTGACTCAGAGAAGCCGCCGGTGGAACGGTGTTGATAAAGCTGTGCTCTAATTTGCACTGCAGGGGTCGGCAGCCTGCACACACCAAAAACAGCTTATGCTGGCACCTTGCCTCCGCCCCTGCTCCTGGGTCCTCTTCATTCACTCCTCTCCCATACTGTTTTTCTCTCCTTTCTACCTTTCCTTCTTTCACTTCGTTTCTTTTCACTTTTTAGCTCTCTTTTCCCCCACACTCTGTCATTTGGGCTCTAAGTCAATCACTGATGTGACAGCCTCACTCAACCCTATTGCTGGTGCCTTTCGGTGCCAGCTCTCCGGTTGTGGTGGTGGCTGAAAACCTGCATGGGCTTTCTCCCGGGCGCCCAGCCTTAGGAGATTAAAACAAAGTGCTTTGGAGCTGAGGTTCATTTCTGCAAAGAACGTGCCATGGAAGAGTTCTCTACTTTAAAGAAACATTTGTTCCTTCTCACCTGCCTGGGAGTGGAAGGACGCTTTCCTTAGGAAGGTCTGTTGTGCTGCTTTGGAAAGCCCTCCTGACTTTTAAAAATACAGACTGTTTCTCAGTGCCTTGAAAGGAGAATTCACATCCCAGGATAAGTAGGAAATGCCAAACTCTTAAGAGCTGGTTTTATTTCTTGCTGGGCCACACTGAGGAAATGACAGCTAGACAGGGGTCCAGACTCTGTGTGGCTGCGGGCAAAGCCCTTGGCTGCTCTCCGTCTCACTTTACTTACAAAATAGGAATGAAAATAGCTGCCTGTTGTCCCCAGTAAGGCCTTTGTTATTTTGTAGATTTTATAGGCATTAATCTTATTTTATACTGTTTTGGGAAAAAAAATCAGAAAGTACTATACGAATGTGAATTTTTTTTTATCTTGGACAAAACCAAATGTACTGTCCAAATTCTCTCAAAATACTTTTCGTTCTGATTATGTTCCTCAGTTTGGTGGTAGTAGCTTCTGTTTCATTTTGATTTTGTTTTTAAAAAATCAAATCATGGGGGTTGGCCCCGTGGCCGAGTGGTTAAGTTTGCGTGCTCTGCTGCATGCGGCCCAGTGTTTCGTTGGTTCGAATCCTGGGCACGGACATGGCACTGTTCATCAAACCACGCTGAGGCAGCTTCCCACATGCCACAACCAGAAGGACCCACAACGAAGAATATACAACTATGTACTGGGGGGCTTTGGGGAGAAAAAGGAAAAAAAAAAAATCTTAAAAAAAAATCAAATCATGAGATGCATGAGTGAAAGGATAATGTTAATCATTTTATTATTTGGTAAATATTGGAGTAAGCACCCAAATGCTTACAGCCTATTTTTGAAATGTTTATGGCATGTTGAATAGTCATACAAATAGCACTCCAGATGTGTTTTGGTATTTCTTCAAGTCTTAATCTCTTCAATGACACATTTCAAGGTCTGAGTTATGCTCATGTGTAAAGGATTGCATGCTGTCCTGCTTTTTGAGCCATCCTTGACACCCCGTGATTTGTGTTTGGGGTCTCCACTAGATCTTATTTTGAGTCAGGGGAGTTTTCCTAAAGAGAAGTCATGTAAGACTCTCTTGTATGGGATCTTGTTTTCTCAGTAGTGCAGAAGAAATACCCTCAAAGAGTTAGAAATGCATTTTAATGATATTAATTTAATTATCATTCTTTCTATGATAATTCTTACTGTACTTTCATGTACTTAATGTACTTTCTGAATTTTTTATTAGACAAAGTAAATACGTCATCCTAAAATTTTCACAAATATACTTCAAAATAGAGAAGAACTTCATGGTAAAACGTTAGCATCTTTGATACTGAGTGCCTGATCTGCCCATTAAATGGTCCGTTCTCTTGAGGATACTTGTGTGTCTTCACTCTGACTTTAATGTTTTGATTGATTCTGAAGCCATTTTCTGGGACTAATTTTTGGTGCCAAGTTTTAACAGGCGTTCTGGAAGAGTTTGGTTTCTTTAAAAACTTTCCAGAAACCACTCAGTAAGAATGGCTTAAGAGCTTTGCAACAAATGATGTTGCTGTTGTCTGGGCTTTGAGGCCAAATACCAACGAAATCCCTTTTGTCAGCGTGTTCATAGTTGACTTGTCTTCCTAAAGTTAGGACTGAGCTAGGAAGCTCACTAATATTGTTATTTTCGGATAGATTCCTCTAATTTAATAGGTTTTTTTGCTGTGTGTTTTAACAGAGACTTTTGCTTACAAGCTTAGCTAGAAAATACAATAGTCATCTCACTCTTCATGGAACAGCCAAAGTTCTTTTTCTTCCCTTTTCTTAAACATCCTGAGAAGGAGAAAATCCTGAAGGCAGTGGGCTGGAAAGGTGTGGGCCTGGAGACCGGGACGCTGCTTGCTGTTTCACTTTGGGTAAATCACTTGGCCTCTCTGACCTGTTTTCACGCCTGTAAAGTGATGTGGTTGGACTAGATGTTTAATGTGTTTTTTTCTTTCTAGCTCAAATTTTGTGATTTGAAGTGTCACTTCTACATGAAAATTGAAATAAAAAGTAGGTGGTATCCTCAGGTGCTTCTGGTGAGGACCCGTTTTCTAAATGGACTAGATTGTCACCTCATGTTGTTGCTGGGTTTTATTCCCTCCCGACCATCAGCCTAGGCCCGAGCCCGGCCAGCACTCCAGCCTGGTGCCTGCTTCCGGCTGTGTCCGGGCCCTTGCCTCTGCTGCCTGGGCCTTTTCTAATCTCCGTCCAAGGGCTTTCCGTTTAGCATGTATTCTCAATTTTTGGAGTATTGACTGTGTTCCAGACAGTGTGGTGGGCGCTGAGAGTATAAAGATGAATAAGTCACGGCACATATTTGGGGTGTCTGTAAAAACAGGATGTCATCAGGAGGACCAGGCGAATCTGGAGCAGCAGGAACAGCAGCCACGCCGCCCTCATTGCTGCATGAAGTTATTTTTTAACAGTTGACAGTCCTTGCACCAGTCCTGGTTCGTTAAACACCTGTTGTTTGCCAGGCGCTAGACAGGAGAACAGCTGTGGACGCGACTCCGTCCTGCTGGGTGTGTGGAGCTCACTTTCTTCTGCTGGGGGCTGGGGAGACGTGGATAGATAATCAGTTTATAATCAAGCAAAGAAGTAACAGGTTCAATGGTGACAAGAGCTCTGGAGACAAAGAAAGCAGGGTGTGGGGGTTGAAGGCAGAGCAGAGAGGCTTCATGGTAAGGGGCGAGGGCAGGAGGTGGGGGAGAACTCGAGGCAGGACGGCGCTGTGCCCGTGCCTGGCTTATTGAAGGAGCAGAGGGCTGTGGGCTGTGGCTGGACCTCAGTGGTGAGAGGTGAGTGCAAGAGATGGAATCAGAGATGGTGCTGGGCCAGATCATGCAGGGCTTCTGCCACCGTCCTGTGATATGGAAGGGCATCAGAGGGTTTTGAAACAGGAGGAACGTGACGTATGTGTTAAGTCCAGAAAAGATTAGAGGGAGTCAGAAGTGCGGGTAAGGAGGGAGATAATCCAGGTGAGAGATGACTGTCGCTTGGAGCCGGATGGTAGCGGGAGTCAGACTGTGATTTCCTCTGCAGTTGGAACTGGTAGGGTTTGCTGATGGCGGGGGAGGGGGAGCAGGGGGAGGGAAAGACAGCAACCAAGAGCGGCCGCAGTTCTTCTCTTTGTGTTTGTTCCCTTCCTCTCCCACCAAAGGGAAGAATGCAATTGCCGTTTTCTGGGGTTGGGAAGATGAAGAAAAGCAGATTTGGGGCATGGAAGTGTGAATGTTGGGGAGTTCGTTGGGACCTGCTGAGTGTGACATGCCCATGGGACCCCCAAGTGGAGACCTTGAACAGTTGGGTGACAGGAGTCTGGGGTTGAGGGCAGAGGTTAGGGTTTGAGATTTAGCCTTGGGTATAGAAGCGTAAATTGACTGTAGGAAAGTCCTTCATACGCTCACAGCATAACCCAAAAGACTAGTGAAGAAGCGGTTGGACCCCGCTCGCACATTGTCAGGGCTGTTTACCTTTTTCTGTATAATGCATTCTGTCTGTCATCCATTGCTATTTGGCTTTTGGATTTTTTTTCTTTCTTGAGTCTCATTTTCTCTCATTTTCCCTTTTTGTGCCTTTTGTAGAATAATTCTGTGGTCATTGGAGTGCTGGCTTGGTTTCGGGAATATGATGGTCATTATCATTTTGGCCTTTCCTCCCTATTGTCTTTGTCTCTGGCTGCAGTAACTTTTTCATCATTAAAACATTTTAGCTGGGTTTCTTGAACACTTTCCAGTTTTGTGGAACATTAAGTTGCTTTCTCTGTGAAGCTCTGTGAGAATGTGGTTACAAAGGGCAATTTACTCATGAGGCAGATGACAGTGATTCAGTCCCTGTTCCCTATTGTTGTTCTGTCTCTTCACTTAGCGTTTATAAACACTCTTCTCTTTGTTCTGAACAATTTCTATAGTTAAACCACCACTTGTTTCTCCCATCCTCTTATTAATATTTATATAAACTAGAAAGCACATTAGTCTCTTCTTTAAGATTCTTTATTGTAAATCTCGTTAAAATTTTTACTCTCCTTCTGGCTGATTTTATTCTCTCTCTCTCTCTCTCTCGCTCTCTCTTTTTTTTTTTTTGCTGAGGAAGATTAGCCCTGAGCTAACATTAGTTGCCAGTCTTCCTCTTTTTTTTGCTTGAGGACAATTAACCCACAGCTAACATCTTTGCCAGTCTTCCTCCATTTTGTATGTGGGTTGCCACCACAGCATGGCCACTGACAAGTGGTGTAGGTCTGCGCCTGGGAGCCAAACCCAGGCCGCTGAAGCGGAGCACGTTGAACTTAACCACTAGACCACAGGGCCGGCCCTATTCTCCACTTTTTAAATGTCAACTTTTTCGTTAGTCATACTTGGTGTTGTTTTGGAGAAGGAGTGCTATTACAGATCCTTTTCAGGGCAGAGATAAAAGAGCTGAGGTCAGCCAGGCTTTCTCTGGGGGAAGTTAACGAGAGGATGGGCATCAGCAGGAGCTGCCGGCAGCACTTCCAGTGAGAAGCAGTGGCGGCTCCAGGCTCTGTGTTTATAGGGGAAAACTTGAGAGAACTCCAGCAAAGAGCCACTTTCCAATATGCCCAAAACCTGTCCCAGGCTAATTCACATTCAGACTGGGGAAGCTGGAATAAAGTCTGTGGATATTAATTTAGTTGATGAATACACTTGAGTCAAAAACGGAATTCTTTTAGTGTTTAGAAAAAAATTCTAAGCTTGAAACGAGAAGTTTTAGCATATTTACTTATACCCCCCAGCTTCGATGGAGCATCATCACTGGTAAAGTGACAGGTCTCCTGAAGAACTTGGTTATGGTGGCCTGGGGCCTGATGGCATTAGTCCATGCCTTGGGGATGGTAGGTGTTGTCAGAGAAGCTGTGGGGGGCTTCATTGACTTGTCTTCTCTCCCCTCCCTGTCACCCACTTCCTGGAGAAACAGGACTGCAGGCACAGCCAGCAACAAGCTGTGGTACGCCTCTCTGGCCCTGGTGACGCTCGTCATGTACTCCATTGCCGCCGGAGGCTTCATTTTGATGGCAGTGTTTTATACACAGAAAGACGGCTGCGTGGAAAACAAAATTCTCCTGGGGGCGAATGGAGGCCTGTGTCTGCTTATTTCACTGGTAGCCATCTTGCCCTGTGTCCAAAATCGTAAGCACAGTTTTTTCTCTTCTTCCTTATTTATACGTGTCTGAGCAAATCCATTTTTTTTTTTTTAAATTATGGTCATTCCCTAGCTTGCTGTGGATGGGTCAGCAATAGGAAAGGTGAGATTCCAGTCTCCTCTTCATATCCCACACTGAATGTGATAGTCAAGCATGCCTCACATCAGGAAAGATCTAAACGTGATGAACTCAATAAATAGGAGATAGACATTGCCATTGTTCAGTCATGTACCATAAGGAGCGTTTAAATGGAAAATGCCCTTAGTGTATATAAACTTCTCTACAATCTCTGTGTAAAACTTGAATGAGAAGTCTCCGGAAGGAGCTGTTTCTGGGCTCAGCTTTCACTCAAAGCCTGTGGCCCAGAAATCAGGGACGGTGTGATCTAGGAGTCAGGAAGCAGGAAATCCAATCCCAGCTCAGCCAGCAGCTGGGCCCATGAGCTAACCTTCCTCAGACCCAGGTCCTTCCTCAGCAAAGCCAACAGAATGCCTGTGAGCCTCACCTTGCTCATGGTGGTTTCAAAGCCAAAAGGAAGAGACGATAGGATTTGAAAGTGCTTTAGAAAGCATAGGTGTAGATTGCCTTTTATAAATGACTTGTGGTATCTGAAGCCGGCATGCCGTCTTTGGTTGTAGAGAGAAATGTCCCTCCCTGGTCCAGTGTAGGTCTCTCACTCCGCAGGGAAATGTGGGTATCTGTAGGTCTTTTGTAGGTGTCTTTCTCTACAGGTGGTGAAAATGCACGACATTCAGGTTTCTAGAGAGGAAAAGGAAAATATGGCCAAAAAGGTATAGATCCTTGAATGCTTTCTAAAATGGTGATTTAAAAAGGCTGCTAGTATTGAATAATTTAACAGTTTTTCTGTACTAAAAATTTCAAGTCCATTACTGAAATTGAGAGTAGTATTATCCCAATCCCTTTAATTGGTCAGTTAAGAATTTCCTAAAATGTTATTAGTATTCAGATTAAAATATCCTTTGGGTTAAATCCTAGCTTTTGAAATAGTAATAATATTTTGAAGTATTTCGTTTAATGCCGTTAGTTGCTGAGGTAAATCTTATTCCCATGCCAAAGAGCAACTTTATAAAAGGGTCTATTTCTGTACCTTTATTGATCACTATATAACTTAATAATTTTAATTGTGGAAACAAATTTAACCAGAGGGAAGATGGGGTAAAACTGAATCCTTTCATGTCAGCAGGTGGTTGAAAATTTCACCAAAAAAAGATAAATTCCTTTTATCACATCCTGATTGCTCTCAAGGATCCAAACACTTAGTTTAATTTAAATAGTGTAACATTAAAGCCCTTCTCCCAGTGAATGCCGAGCCCCCTCGCATTCCTCTTGGGCCTGGGCCAACTCTGGTATTCCCAAAGGTTTTAGTCCATTGACAGATAAGAGCTTTTTTCCACTGTCATGGCCTTTAAGTGTCTGATGCCCTTGTGGAATCTGGAATCCATGACCTATGAAATCTGTCATTTACCCCCCTAAGCTTTGTGATCTCACAAATAATGATAGCACATTTTCTTCTGAGATCGTCTGATTTAAGAACTAACGTTCTGAACCTCGGGGGGAACGGGCAGTGTGTTTAAGTACAGCCATAGTTATTATCAAAATAAGCTGTTGGTAGAGAACTTGGCAGAACTTGTTGTCCCTACCATAGCAGTTAGGCTCAGTGTACAGGTCCCTCCCCCTCACGTCTTTTTACTGTCATCTGAGAAACATATTACGTACTCTTCTTTCCTTTGAAGGTGGCGGTCCACGTTTGAGGAATGTCGTTTGAGGATGAGGACACCTATTTTTTTTTTTGGTACTGCTTTCTTATCATTGAAATTTAAAACGCTGTCTTAAAATCTGTCTCTTATCGTTTTCCAGGACAGCCGAACTCTGGCTTACTGCAGTCCGGTCTCATAAGCTGCTACGTCACCTACCTCACTTTCTCAGCTCTGTCCAGCAAACCTGTAGAATTAGGTAAGCCAGCCTTGTTAGGGAGCATGTGCTTGCAATATGAATATTTTCGTTTGTGGAGGAAGAAATATGTCTCTGTGAGGTACTGTTTAACATCAGGGATGCAGTAAATCAAGCTGAGCCTGTGTTTCTCCAGGATGGCGTTGAAGGCTGAGTAATTAATGGTTGGAGGTGCCGGAAGTTGAACCCAAGGCCTCACGCATGCCAAGCACGTGCTCTTGACTGAGCTGCAGCCCCTGGGTTGCAATAAATCAAAACAGAGAGATCTAGACTTTTTCATTAGATAAAGTCCTTAAGGGGGGGTATGATCATGAAAATTCCTTCTCTTGAGTCTTCCTGCTGTGAAGGAAAGGCTTGGCCTGCGGTGGGCTGTTGAGATTACCTCCAGGCCTGATCTGCATTTTCCTGCTCTGTGTTTTCAAGGAACATTTGTGTTGTGCTTTGTTTATTTGCTTTTGTTTTCAGCTGATTATTAATTTACCTTTCTTCAGGTGGCTATTTTTCTGACTGTAATAGAGAATGGAAAGAACATTGGAGCGGGAAGCAGGAGACCGGGTTTGAGCCTGGCTCCACTCTCTGCCGGCACTGTGGCCTTGAATCGCTGTCTTAAATGATGCTTATTTATAGAGACAACAGCATATGCATGAGCTTCAGAGGCAGACTGCCTGCATTTGTAGCCTGGTTCTGCCACTTGAGTAACTCTACAAAGTTACTTAGCTTTCTTGGCCTAGACACCTCACCTTTAAAATAAGAATTTTAATTATTATTTTAATCGGATAATTAAATAAGATTCCTATTTCATAAAGTGGTTTATTAGGCATTCAGTGTGTGTGTATAGGTATATGGAAATACTGTTCCTGGCACGTAGTGGGTGCTATACAAGGGTTAGCTTTTATTCTTGCAGACCAGTGGCCGTGGGTACTGGAGACTGGAAAAGCGCTGTTATGTTCTAAGGTGGCGACGTATGAGCCCTAGAGCCTTGCCAGTAAAAGACCAAATTTTCTTATTTTAACCTCCAAGCTCGTCGTATTTCATCATGTTTATCACTTTTGTGATATATAAATGTATACACACACATATATATATACACGTAAGTGTATATAAATGTGTGCACGTTTGGGTGCATTTGGTCTTATATAAATCGAGTTAAATAAATGTACTCTTTTCTCTAAACTAGAAACATGAAGTTTTTCTTTTTTAAATTTAGAAAGTAAATGCAAAGAAGATTTTGAAAGCTTTAGCGTATACACATACTTTGTATGGGTCTCGTCTTTCTAGCCGTTTACAGTGCAGAGAGATATAATTGTAGGTCTTATATTAATTATAGTCTATCCTGGATAGAATTTTTTTAAAAAAAGCTCTTTCATGGCTCTGTAGCTTTATTTAAATCTTGTCTCTCTGAGACTTTTATGACTGTTTCTGTACTAATCTCTGGTTTTAATTTAATGGGGTTTTTGTTTACAGGTTGTTTTTTTAATGGCAGGTATCACTTAAAAACAGAAAAAAACTTCTATTTTTAATTTCTGGTGGCACTGCTTAAATAGCAAAGTTCATATTTTGGTCAATTTTTTAAAAAACATTTTTCATTGGCCTAAGAATAGAGTCCCTAACCACAGCCTACACAGTTGTGTTTACTGTTTCAAGTGCGAAGACCAATGATAATTTTAGTCCAACTTGAAACACTTAGACCGCACTGGTTTGTAAAATGGTTTCTAGACTGTTATTTTATGTTTCTGCTCTTTATTTTGGGGCACAGTTGGCAATCAGACCTAGCTTGTTTGTTCAAAATTGAAGACTCTGTGTTAGATAAAAAGTAAAGTACCGCTGATGGTCATGTTACAGAAACCTTGGTTATGGAGCCTCTCAAAGTTTTTTAAAAAAACAGACCATATCTGAGGTTCCCAGGGTGCAGCCTGAAAGATGTGATGACCATCCTGTTACTGACGGTAACACGACTTCTCGTCTGATGGAGGCCGTCAGCTAGACGGCTCTTCTGCTGCTGGTACCTGTTTGGTTTGGAGTAGCCTGGACACTTCTGCAGACAGGACAGATGTGGAGGATGCTCTCAATTGTCTGCACACTACCTCTGTTCAGAGGCTGCCGCATCAGCTGATGGATGGATCCAAGTTTACTCTTCTCTATTGTTTAAATAGTGCTGAAAAAGAGCACAACTCTTAGAAGGTCCTGGAACTGAAGAACCCTTTAGCGCTAAGCTGGACTCTGAGGGTCTTGTTCTAAGAGGGTGCTGAGATGGGAGAGGGGTGCTTTGCGATAGCAGCAGTGTAGTCTGAATCGGGTTAGACTGTGGAGTGGATGTTCCCAATGATAAATCTTCACTGTTGTAAGCTACCTGAATTTTCCCAAAATGAATGCATCTGTGAGTTACCACAGCCTTTTCTAACTGACTGTGATCACTTTGTCTTTTCTTTACAAGTTCTAGATGACCGTGGGAAGAACGTTATGATCTGTGTGCCTGACTTTGGTCAGGACCTGTACAGAGATGAAAACTTGGTTACTGGACTGGGTACCACTCTCTTAATTGCGTGCATCTTATATTCATGGTAAGTCTTCGGAGTTACCCAAGGCCGTCTTTGCAGACTTTAAAAGTACAGTAGAAGAATTTAAATAAGTTTCAGCAGCTGTGAGGCAGCAAAACAAATACCATCTGAGGAAGAGGGAAAATAGCCTGAAGTACAAAGGTAGTCTTACCCCCTGAAATCTAGGTGTTGGGACTTCATTTGCCTTACTTGTATTTATATGGGGTAAATAAAATAAATTCCTGGTACGTTGCCACCCTCTGAAAGACAGTTGGATATTACTAGCTTAAAAAGCATTATTGGAGGGCAAAGGAGCACAAAGTGAGGAAGAGATGGTATGAGCCAGAATGTTTTGGCAAGTTTCTAATCCAAGGGAAATACCATTTGTTCTGCTGTTGATGGAAAGAGTACAAAGTCCTACATACAGGGCCGTTTTGTGCTTGGTCCAAGAAAGACAGGAAATGTCCCTTCTAGTTTCTGTAAAACCCACAATGCTGTTAAGGAGGGGAGGCAGCTCCTCCAAAGTACATATGACATTTCAGACGCTTATGATGGGGTCGACGCCACCTTTAAGATGTTTCACAGATTGCTAGAGGGGTAGAAAAGGATAGAAATGGTGAGTTTCTTATTCTGGGTATAGATTTCACTGATAACTAAACTTCCCTTTGACAGTCACCTTTTCATGTTTAGGTTTTCCGTCTGTGTTTTAGATTTTGTGTGTTGTGTTTCAGCGCATAAAAATTTCAACTTGTCGTAGGCACATTATGATCTTCCTTTGGCTAAAACTAAACAATCTTGGTGACGATAGCTTGTATAAATAAAATAAGTTAAGTGTCTTTCTGAGCACGTTGGTGTTTTCTGTTATAGCTTCTGACACCCGCTAAGGCTAGAAAGGGGCCGGCAGACATATGCATCTTAGAGACAGGAGAGCTGAGTTTTATGAAGTACTTGTTCAGAGTCATGCATGAAGCCGTGGACTGCTTGCTGTGTTTAGGTGGTTGTTAGAGTGATTCTCAGTCTCTTTCTGACATAGTGACAGTTTCTCCTTGTTGCAGCAGAAGGGAGCGTCGTGACCAATTTCTGGCCTTCATTTTTACTAATTCTATAATTGTCCGCTGAGTATCTGCTATATACAAAGCAGCGAATGAGATTTGGGCCCAAGTCAATGAATGCTTTCAGCAAACCACCATAAAGGCCCAAATTTTGAATCCTGATTCTCAGGTCTTCTTTCTTGAGTCAGCTTTTCTTTGCTGAATCTGATAATGTTGGGCTTTGGCAGCAATGTGGCTAACGTTATTGGTCACTCAGTTTTTTAATGTATTGGTAGGTAAGAAAAATTGGTAAATCAAGTGAGGAGAAAGTAGGATACTAAATTGCAAATACAGAATATCCCATTTTTAAAATAAAATATAGTTGTGTTTACATATACAGAAAAAAATCTTGGAAGGAGATAAACCAAACTTGTAATAATGGTGGTGTTAGGGATAAATTATTTTTTTTCTCTTGTTCTTCTGTTTTTTCCTTAAAAGATTATTTTTACAGTGAGCTAGGATTTCTTGTTTGTTTTTGTATTATCAGTAAAAAAAAAAGCTATAAAGATAACTTGACAGAATAAAATCATATGTTTTTGTAGTTTGCTGGACTCCTAATAGCACATGGAAAAAATGTTTGCCCCTCAGATAAAACAGAGCTTGGATTTGCTATAAATCCATCAATGGAAAGGTGGCAAAAATTATGCTTGGTAGGCTGATAGAATTGCTATAGATGGCGTTACTTTGCAGCATGGAGTTTTCACTCGATCAGATTTTCGCTGCTGCTTTTGACTGAAAGATGGTAAATAAGACAGTGCCTCTTCCAGAATGTAGAGGTACCCTGGTGGAGGTTGGTATGGTTTAGTCTGATGTTCCCAAATGATAGCAATTTTCAAAGCTGACAGATGCTACTTAAACGCTGTCTAAATGCCAACAGCAGACGTTATTGAAGGCTGGTCATTAAACTGCAAAACCGTTGGTGCCCGATGGCACGAGGAGATGGAAAACAGCAGCCGCACTGAGTGGAGAGGAGGAGAGACCAGCTAGCTCGGGGTGTTTGTGTGACACGTGGCCTGAACACACTCCCTGGCCATGGCAGGTGGGTCTTCCCAGGAGTCAGTGACAGGCGTGCCGGGGTCCGCAGGTTGACGGTTGCTGTGATTGTCCACTGCCGCTCCGAGAGGAGTCAGCTCAGAGAGCTTTATAACTGCGCGTCTTGGAGCTCACAGGGAAGGGAGTTCAGGCCTGTAGCAACTTGAAGACTGCTGGAGTGGGAGGCGGCCTGACGAGGAGGTTTCAAATCCTGGCTCCTAGAGTTTACCTCTTCCTCCCAGACTCAGAGGAATGAAAGCTTGGAAGATGTTACAAAAAGAGGCTGGATGGAAACTGTCATTTGAACACGATTGCAGGAATATCTAGAAGTCTTGATAGAAACTGTAGGAAGCCAAAAAGACTGGATAATGTGTACAGTAAACGGGGAAGAAATCACCCATTTTCAATGAAGTCCAAGATGGCCTGGGGCTGACTTTTCTGTAAGGTCACAGAAAGCTCAGTGTGCTATCTTCTCAACCCTCTGGAGTCCTCCCTAAGCACCCCCCAACACACACACATGTATACTTCTTTAGGGGCCTTTCATGATGACCTCCATCCTCAGTTTCTGGTTTTCTGTCCCAAGTCCTGCTCCTGGCACACTCGCTGTGAACATGTTTTACACTTCGCTGTCTCAGCTTGGAAGGAGGGCTTAGCCAAAGCCCACTGCCTGACTTTCCTACTGGGGCCACCCTTGCTCCAGAAGCCCCTTCTACTGCACCCAGGCATTACTGCTGTGAAGAAGCGTCTCAACTTGGACCCCATGCAGAGTTCCCCAAGGGCTCCTTCTATAGGCCGATTCCCCCACAGCCCTTAGGCGTGGATCCTTGCTGTGACAGGCCCCAGCCTCCTCCAGCTATTCCTTAATTCCCTCCTTGGTCTCTGGATTTTGATCGAAATTGTTATTCTGTTGGCTTCAAGTTCAAACTGCCAGCCTGGACAGGATCTAGGAATCAATCAAGTTCAATCCCCTCATTGTACATAAAAGGAAACTGGGGCATGGAGCCTCTTCTGTAGCTCTCTACCCCTAATTTCAGGAAACCTTTCCTCAAGTCTCCTTTGCTGGAGTATTTGGAGAGACAGGTCATTTTTTCCCCCTGGGATGACTTGGAGTAAGGTAGATTCTTCACTGAGGTGGAAAGATAAGCTGGATGACTCACATGTTATATTATTAGGAGGCGTTTGTGTGAAAAATATTCCCTGGCTACTGCAGTTGTAGCTGTGCGTAGAAGTGTATATTATTTAAGCTGTCTAAGAATTTAAATACAAAATTAGAAAAACGAAGAATCTTTATAAAATGTCAAACAATTTGCTAGTTCAAAATGGGACATTCATAGCAATGTGGCAGACCATGTGAAATAGGTACAAGTTTGGTAAGATGGCATTGGTGAGAAGATTAGCTTAAACTGAGAAAAGTTGGCAAATCAAGGAGAGTATCTATTCTTTTGGTGTTTTCTGGGTCTGCTACTCTTATTTAAGAAAAAAGGGAGGGGGCTGTGTCTTTATTTTGGGATTCCCACCATTCCCTAACCTACCAGCTAGAAACCTTCATGGCTCTGTGTCCCTCAGGGGACATGTTGGAGCCAGCCCCCAGCTCACATAGAACTCTGATCTCCTTTGGGAGCTATGAGTTACCAATTATATGCTACACCAGGGACATAATTGAACTTCACCACACGAAGGCTGGGGACAGTCAAGGGATCTGTCAGGGAGGCAGAATCTGTGGTCTCCAGTGGGAAAGTCTGGACATGGTTTTCCAAGATTTTCTGTAATCTAGGGGAGTTTGGCTGGTTCTAAAAGCAACTGAAGCAGGCACGGAGGGGCCACCTGCATTTCACATCTCTCTGACAGTGTGGAAGAGGTTCTGGGCACCGCAGTGCATCCCAGGTTGGTCGTCACAGAACGTGAGGCACCACTGGTTTTCTGTGAGTAGAGGCCAGAGATAGTACACGTGCTCGGTACATTCAACATTCTCTGTACGGTGAAGCATTGTCTCAACCAAATGCTGTTGGTGTGCTTCCGCCCCACAGGAAGAACTGGGTTAAAGTCATTCATACCTTAGCTCTGGAAGAGAAGGGATTATGGATGATCCAGGAATTGCTTTATAGCAACTTGTCTTGTGCTGACCAGACAGATGGGTCAGTAACAGCCAGAATGCAGACAGTAAGATTTCCTATGCCTTTTAAGAGCTTGTAAAAATGGTATTTTCTTGGTAATTCCAAGAAGAGTGTTTCGCAGGGCAAGGCCATGACTGAATAAAGACCTTATTTTTCAGAAACATCTACTTGTAGAAGTCACATGTCACTGATGATTAACTGAATATAGATATGTTTAGAGGTAAGAGTGAACACTTCCCCATTCACTGCTCTGTGATGGTGGAGGTGAAATGGCAAAGGTGCCAGGATCAAGTTTGTTTTGCTGAAACCATTTTATTCCAAAGAATTTATAAAGTGAAATATTTATTCTAACTCTTTAAAGAATGATTATCATCTTTCAGATGAAAATTCCAGATACTAATCTCTTCCTAAAATTAAGAATTCCATTTTCCCCCATGGAAAGTATATACTGTATTAAATCATAATTCATATGCACAAAATATAGTGCACTCTTAAATTCAGGAGCAAGGTGTATGTGTTTCTTGGGCGCACAACCCTCAAGAAATGTTTCTGTCATTGCTCTGACTAGGCTCAAAGTTGGGAAGTGGGAGTGGAGTGGGCCTGCATTAGCATCCATCTGTTCACAGCAGAAGTGAAAGTGATGCTTATTGGACTTGAGTGAACCGCAGAAGAAGCAATGTGCTTGGATCCCAGAGGGCCTTTTTGTGAGGAAGGGTTATTATTGTTTATTTACATCTCATTGATCAAAAGGGGAGGAGAATGGGCAGAGGAGGCAGTGTTGCCCCACGTGGTTTATTTGGTTGAAATGAGTTGATTAATTCCTGCCCCTGCACTAGCCAACACCTGCTGCTGCCTCATTGGTCTTTTTCAGAGTCGCCAGTGCTTGGAACAGGGCCTGACACATGGCAGACCTTCAGTAAATATTCGCTAAATGAACCTATACATTTAGTTGGAACTCTAAGTATCGTATGTATTTCTATTTGCTTAAAATGTCCCCCCACCCCTGTTTTTTTGCAGGGAAAAGAAATACCTTTCTTACCCCTGTAAGCCAAATTTTATAGCATTGTACCTCTCTAGGTATGAGGAGTGGGGGGGGAAGAAATTTTTTTAACGTACTGACACCTACTCGGTGTTAAATTTCCCAACAGAAAACCTTGTTCTCCCATAGGCTGATTGCACAGTAAATAACTATAAGCTCTGCTTTTCGGGCCATTGGTTTTTATTGCCATCTCTGGGTTCTTTCATTGCTTTCGTGCGACCAGTCAGAGGGAGGGGAAAGTAAAAGTGAAATCAGAAAATTCTTTTGGCATTTGGGGGAGGAGAGGCAAAAAACAATAGTGAAAGTCAAGATCATAGGACCAAAAGACATCTTATTTCTTTACCTACAAACCTCTCTTTGCATAAAATGATCTAATGCAGTCCATATAAAAGGACATCAACTGTAGAATCTGTCGGCCAGTTTTGGAATAAAGTGGAATATTAAAACAGACTACAGTCGTGTGTTGCTTAACGATGGGGACATGCTCTGAAAGATGTGTCGTTAGGTGATGTTGTCGTTGTGCAAACATCATAGAGCGTACTTACACAAAGCTAGATGGTATAGCCTGCTACACACCTAGGCTATGTGGTGCTAATCTTATGGGACCCTGTTGTATATGTGGTCCGTCGTTGACCAAAACTTTACGATGCGGTTCATGACTGTGCTTTTATTTGAGCAGCCAGAACTGTAGGTTACAGTGAGCCTGTCCCTGGAGCACTGGCCAGGCGCCTCTGCCCTTTCTGCCATATGCTATGACACGTTAATATGCTCTGCTGACCTTTTTGTTTGTTTCTTAGTTTGACGTCAACAACAAGAGCCAGTTCTGATGCTCTGCAGGGGCGATATGCAGCTCCTGAACTGGAAGTAAGTTCATTTCCTTTTCTCATCCTGTTCGTCTCAGAAGACCCATTTTTCAGGAAGCCTTTTTATGTTTATTTGCATCTTTATTGATCTGCATTTTATGATCCCATTTTTTTCCTTGGGAAAGGAGAATACAGTTTTTGGACAGAAAAAGAAATGTCCTGTATATACTATGGGATTAAAATGAATCCTGGCTTGTTCCTCCAGCAAAATTGGCCTCTTCTTGTTGGCGTCATGCTGCCCGTCTCCCACCAGAGGCCTGGGTAGCTTTGTCAGCCTTCTCTCTGCTCTTTTCCTCTGTCGTAATGGAATATGTGTGGTTTTTTAAACTTCTCATCCATTCCTCTGTTTTATACCTGTCTGTGCCCTCCATTCATAGCATGACCATGAAGTTATGTGATAGCTGTTCTGAAGGAGGAAAGAAAGATGAAGAAGGGAAGGAACAAGCATTTGTTCTATGCCACACTGCTGAGCATGATATATGCATGGGGTTGTTTAACCATCCGGTCATTGGGTAAAGAATTGTGAACAAAGGGGTGTGGGTCCCAAGAATCAGGGGGGTCAGCAGATGCCTATTGGTCAGCAGATGTCTGTTGTTTTTTCACTTGTGTAAAAGTCTTTTTCTGGGGCCCTCAATGGAACATCCACCAAACGTCCATCAAAAAAGGTCTGATCAGATGGAGGCAGCCAGGAAGAGACCCAGCCTTGACCCCAAGAATGGAAAGAACGGGAGGTTCCACTGAAGCCTAAGACTTAGAGCACTTGCTGTGTGCCAGGCACTCTTCTAAGAGCTACGTATGTGAGTTCTTTGAGTCCTCATAAAAACCCAATGAGGGGTTTTTTTTTCTTTTCTTCTTTTTTTTTTTTTTTTTGAGGAAGATTAGCCCTGAGCTAACATCCACCACCAACCCTCCTCTTTTTGCTGAGGAAGACTGGCCCTGAGCTAACATCTGTGCCCATCTTCATCTGTTTTTCATGTCGGACGCCTGCCACAGCATGGCCGGATAAGCGGTGCCTAGGGATGCAAATCTGCGGACCCTGGGCCACTGAAGTGGAGCGCGTGAACTTAACCGCTGTGCCACCAGGCTGGCCCCCCCAATGAGGGTTTTATCTCCATTTTACAGAAGGAAAAAATAGAAACATTAAGTCATTTACTCTTTTGATTTGCCAGCATATAAACTGTGCACTGGCTCCAGAGTCTGTTCCTTACCACTGCTGCCCAAGGGCTCAGCTGCTATCTCCTGGCCCTGCTGCCCACCCTGCTTGGCACTGGCCCTGGCTGCATTCTAATCACTTTCCCTGGATGGGAGAGCCCTGCTGTTTGTGTAGAGATGGCACTTTTTTCTGCAGCTGGGTCTCTGGGGATGGTCCTTCCTGCACCTGACCTACAGATAGTGAACCATTATGAAGGGCTCTCAGTCTGCCAGCATCATTCACCAGCTCTTTATGTCACTTAAAAAGGAGAAAACTGGGCTGAGGTTAATAGGTTCCTGCCTATTCTGCAGAAGAGAATGGTCTCCAGAAGGCAGGCGTTTGTTCCCACCACTGACTGGGTGACCACCTGCGGAGGCTGCACTGCTGTGGTTTCAGTGTCCCCACTGTGTACAGAGTTAAAGCTCAAAGAACAGGCAGTCTCTCAGCTAGATTTCAGAGAGGATGTTTTTCTTCTCATTCCAAGGAAAAACGTCCCAGTGTTTCCTTCTGAACTGGAGAGCATGCTGGGCGGAAGTGGGTTTGCTGTCCTCGCATCACGTTTCACAGGATATACCTTCGAAAGCGAGAGTTAGTGGTTTCTTTTGGTAACATGAGCTTCAAAAGAACTAGGACCCCACCACACCATGTCTTTGGGCCCACTGAGTGGATCAGTGAATCTTAGACTGTGTCCTTGATCCAAGATTCCGTCAAGGCCAATCCCTCTATTACAAGTTTCCTTGATGCAAGAGGGAAACAGGGGCTTGGCCTTGAGGTGTATAAATGGGATGAAGCCTCAGGCTCCTGTGTCCTTGTCTCTGGCTCCCTGGAGTAGAAATAGCATCAGCCAGAAAGTGCCGAGGACCCAGCACTTCCCAGACTGTCTTTATACATGTAGTGTTTCTTCTGTTTAACAGAGTCCTTCTGGAGTATGCAGTGACTTTTTATAACCTGTTACTCTTCTAATTTACTTTATTGTTTTGAGTAGGTCAGAATCATGGTACGAAATTTGAAATGTACCAAAGACTCTTCAAAGGAAAGCGTCCCGTCCATCCATGTTTTCGGCCCCCCTGCCTCCATCGAGGCAGCAGTTTAGCAGCCTGATTTTAATAGGAATGAGGCCAGGCCTGCTGCTTCCAGACCCCTTAGCTTTGCCAGGACTGACGCTGGCGGCTCCACCGTCACCTGGATGCTGCATGATGCATGTTGTCTCTTGAGAATCACGGATCTTGGAGTTTCCGTCCTGCATTCTGTCCTAGCCCTGCCACTAAGCTAGTTTTGTGACTTCAGGCCAGTTATTTAACCTGCCTGACCTCAGTTTCCTCAACTGTAAACAGGATAATAGCCCCAGCCTCCTAGGTAGAAGGGGATTGAATAGAGTAGGGAGTAGAGCGGAGCGTCAGGAGTGGGTTTCGTGAGAGCAGGGTCTTGTCTCGCTCGCTCTGTGTTTCAGGTTGAGACGGAGCACAGGATGTGCAGGATATTTATTAGGGATCAACACACATGGAGGGAAGAGGGGGCAAAGAGGAGGCAGCACTGGGTAGCTGCTAAAGTCAAAGGGTGCTGCAGGCTGGACAAGGCCTCCGCTAACCCCATGGGGGCTCCAGAGCAGATAGGACCCGGCAGAGCCGTGCCTGGGGGTCAGCGGCTGGGCCTTTACACCCCTGCTGGGAGCACTCACTCCGTGGGGCTGCCCAGGAAGGGTTTGCTCTAGGGCAAGGTGACTCTGCAGCTGGGGCAAAGCCTGGAGCTGCTGGTCTCTGGCTCTGTCTGCTCCCAGCAATCACGGTAGCTGAGCGAGCGCTCAGAGTGCGCCTGTGAAGGGGATGCAGGTGGCTCCCCTCCACGTCCGTTGTATTTCCTATTACCAGCACTCGAGCATCTAGGGAGAACAGTTGCTTAGTCAGAACCTTCCGAAGGCATGATGCATGCAGTTCAGGGCCTGGGACGTAGTTCAGACAGGGGAAGAAGCCTTGGTATGTGGGCGGCCTTCAGAGCCTACTGATGTGGAGAGAAGCAGAGAAGCACAAACCAAACCTGACTGTTGGTTTTGCTTTCCCAGGTAGCTCGGTGTTGCTTTTGCTTCGGCCCCGACGGAGAGAGTAAGTGGAGAGCTTTCCTTCCGTGCATCCGTGCGGCCCTGCAGCCCTGTAGCTCTAGTCTGTAGGCATTTGGGATTCAGACACAAATAGCTGAAGCGGCAAAGGGAAACTTCTATTCCAAAGCCGGTTTTCTGTTTATACACTTTTCACATTCTTCCCCAGCGGTGTCTGGGTTTTGTTTGTTCCTGTTGGTTCTGGCAGGCAAGAATCAGTCTATATTTTGGCTCCAATTTGTTAAATCATACAGTGAGATTTAGGGAAGCAGGAAGTACATTTTTTACAGGAATGATTTGGAAAATACCAAGAGGCCCTGACACCTCATTGTTGGCCTGTTTATTTCCTTCAACTTTCTTCTTGGATTGGAGGATCCCAGGGGCTTGGGTCTCTCAGTTTCTTCTTTTTTTTTGAGGAAGATTGGCCCTGAGCTAACATCTGTTGCCCATCTTCTTCTTCTTTTTTTTTCCTTTGTCTCCCCAAAGCCCCAGTACATAGTTGTAGGTCATCCTGGTTCCTCTGTGTGAGATGCCACCTCAGTGTAGCCTGTTGAGCAGTGCTAGGTCCATGCCCAGGATGTGAACCGGCGAAACCCCAGGGCCACTGAAGCAGAGCGTGTGAACTTAACCACTCGGCCATGGGGCCGGCCCCTCTCTCTCACTTTCTTCTGAGCTTAAAATCAGTTTTATTTAAGCTGATCTTCTGCTCTGTTAAAATAAATGTGGCATTAGGTGACTCATCCTGTTAACAAGGTTCTGGGGTGGGTGGGGGTTTTGACTTAGGGCAGAGATGAAAATTGCCTGAGGGCACAAATCGCTTTTGACGTCTTTTCCGTTCAACGGCCCTTGGGCTTGAAATTAGTGAGTGTGGCTTTGCTAACCCTGTCCGTGTGCATGTGTTCACCCATTGAGTGCATGCTGGCTTTGTGGTTCACAGACACTGAAGAGCAGCAGAATGTGAAAGAGGGACCACGGGTCGTTTATGATGAGAAGAAAGGCACCGTCTATAGCTATTCCTACTTCCACTTCGTGTTCTTCTTGGCTTCCCTCTATGTGATGATGACCGTCACCAACTGGTTCAAGTGAGTGGCCCGTTGTCTTAGACGTTTCAAAAGGGTGGTCTTTTAAGACTCCAAGCCAAGTCCTGTTCTTTAAAGTCCTGAGACACAGGTCAGATCTGGAGTCCACTAAACTCCTCTCCTAGTGCTGTTGTCCTCACAACCTTTACAGAAACATGTTTTAACCCTAGAACTTGGCAATGCCTGCTGCCCCTTTAAGAAACTGGAAGGTCGACTCCATATGGGCGGCTTGAAGAGCATAGTAATAGTGATGGAGGAAAACTGGGAATTCTTAAGCAATGGTCTGCTTTTAAGAAAGAGAAAATACCCCATTTTCTACTTTTTTTCGGTCTTTTTCCCCTCCTTGTTTTACACTTTCATTACTACAGTACGAAACATCTATTTTTTTAAGAACTGACTAATATAGAAGTCTGAAAAGTAACAGTAACCCTCTCCCCACCACCCCAGGAACCGCTGCGAACGATTTTGTGTGTACCCTTTCATTCCTTTTCTAGGCGTTTACAAGCCTATGTAATTTTTTTTAACATCAATGCGATTACACATATTTTCCTCCTTGAGGATTTTTTTTTTACCTTGGCGATTCTTGGTGGATCTGACTTCCCTGCCACTACATAGGAGTTCTTTTTAAATCATAGAGATTCTTTTTGTTTCTTTCTGGATCAGTTTTTGACTGATCCAGAGTTTCTATTGGATCATAATTTTTTATACCTTCGGATATACTTAGGATAGATATTTAGGCTCCTTGGGCTCTTTTATTCGTTCCTTCAGCAAACATTGAGTGGCTCCCTGTGGGCACACTGTTGTGTGTGGCAGGGATTATAATGTAATGGGGGAGAATCAAATCAAGGACGGTGTGTCAGACAGTGACGAGTATTGGGGAGAAAAATAAAATGAGGAAGAGGAATGAGGAGCAGCCAACGGGGTTGGGGCTGGCGGGGTCAGCGGTTTCAAAGGGGGTGATCAGGGAAGGGTTCACTGAGGAAATTCTTCCCAAGCATCCTCCTGAGGGAGGAAGGGGCAGGGGGTGTTTCTCATGCTTCCCAGGGATACTTTGAGAATTGGTGGAAAATTTTGCCTTGGGAAGCTTAAGAAAGGATAGAGGAAGCTATAGTCAAAAAGGCAAGTGATAATAAATGTTGTTGAGGATGTAGAGACGTTGGAACCCTTACACTCCTGGTGGGATTGTAAAATGGTGCAGCCACTTTGGGAAACAGTTGGGCAGTTCCTCAAAATGTTAAACGTAGAGTTATGGTGTGATCTGACACTTCCACTCCTAAGTATATACCCAAAAGAAAAAACGGCAACAACGTTTGTCCACACAAAAACTTGTACACAGATGTTCATAGCAGCATTATTCGTAATCCACAAAAAAGGGCGATCAACCCCAATGTCCATCAACTGATGAATGAATAGACAAAATGTGCTGCAAATGGGAGGGCAGCTAAAGGGTGCAGGATTTCTTTTTGGGGTGATGAGAATGTTCTAAAATTGATTGTGGTGGTGATTACACAAGTCTACTAACATAATAAAGCCATTGACGTGTACACTTCGAAGGGATGTGAATTATATCTGAATTGAGTTGTTAACGAAAGAAGAAAAAAGAAAGGCTGGAGGGGGCAGAGAAGCAAGGAGACTTGGCGGCAAAGACCGTCTCCCCACCTGTTCTCTTCCTGCTCTGACCGTAGCTGGGTCTCTTGTTTCCACAGCTATGAAAGTGCCAACATCGAAACCTTCTTCAGCAGGAGCTGGTCCATCTTCTGGGTCAAGATGGCCTCCTGCTGGATATGTGTGCTGTTATACCTGTGGACGCTGGTCGCGCCCCTCTGCTGTCCCTCTCGGCAGTTTTCCGTGTGAGGCTCTGAGCAGCCCCCTTGGTGCAGCAGGCCTGCAGGCCGGAAGTGACGCCTTTGAACAAGTGTCCCAGGCATTCGAGCAGTGACTGGCACTTTGTGAAAAGCTGGCATCCCCTGGCTGGCTCGAATGGGTCTGGAAAAGATCTCAGAAAAGAAATCTCCTAATTAGCTTTTTTGCTTCTGAAATTCGAAAAGAAACTATCAGTTTGTCCCAAAAGAATTGAAAATTTCAACCAAAGTGATTATGAGAGATAATATATTTTGTATGTGTTTTACACCTAAAAACGGGGATAGTAATCAGGCTAGTGTTTGCCTTCTGCATGTTTGTACCAAAACTTAATTTGGGGCACAACATCTTAGAACAGGGATGAAAAATTTACCTTGTGTGGCCCATCATTCGTATTCTTGGAACAGGAAAATATGCCAAAATCCTGAGCCCTCAGCCCCTGACAGAAAGCAGACCCCACTCCCACCCCTCAGCCTGCAGGCCCCCTGCTCCCGGCTCCCTGGTGTTTCTAGGGTACAAGAGGAAACACCTGCTTTGAACTCCACCCTTGTGCTGTTTCCTCCTGGCCCCCAACGTTTCCCTTCAAAGTTGTGATGCTGGGAATCAGACTTCACTCTCTGCCCTGACCCGTCCCAGGGGTCCCGCATCCTTCTTGGGTTCAGCATCTTTGTTATAATGTGAAAAAGCACAATTTGCCGTCACCACCCGTGTGGCCCCTCACTGTATTATCACTACCTGATCCGAGTTACTGCAATAATTATGACTCTTATTTGTCGTGTTATTCACATGATTCTAGAACAATATTCATGTTGTTTTCTTTGCCTCAGCGGCGGAGGGTTGTAGTTCTTACTTGTTTGTGCTATTAATACTAACAATACTTTAGGACCTTACCTGAAAAGCTGCTTCTTGACTGAAGCCTGCTGCACCCCTCTTCCAGTTGTTGAGGTCAGCCCCCCAGTTTCTCTTCCACCTTGTGGCCTAAAAGCAAAAGGACTTTTGTTTTCCAGATCTGTAATTCGACCATGCTGTTCATGTGCATTATGGGTTTTGGGGAGTAGATTTTCTTTTTCTTTCTTTCTTCTTCTTTTTTCTGGGGGGGGGGGGGGGGCAAGATTGGCCCTGAGCTAACATCTGTGCCCATCTTCCTCTATTTTGTATATGGGACGCCTGCCACAGCATGGCTTGATGAGCAGTGCATAGGTCCTCTCCGGGATCTGCACCGGTGAACCCTGGGCCACCAGAGTGGAGAGCACAAACTTAACCACTACGCCACCTGCCAGCCTCTGGGGAGTAGATTTTCTGAAGAGAGGGTCCCAGGCAGCACCTCCAACAGGGCTGACCAGACCAGGCCTATTGTGCAAGTTGGGAAGTGACCACGTATACTTAGAAGAAAAGGTGGCCATAAAAAACATCCACAGAAATCTCTAAAATACACACTTGCGAAGTAACACTCATGAGAGATTTGACTTTACGCACCTGCCCAAGAAGATGTCCATTTTCAGTGTTGATGTTGTCAGTCAGGCAAGTTTTTACTCAGTGGAAAGTCTGTTAGCGACCCCAGTGAGACATGGTGGGGTCACTTCCTTAGTGTTTCACGCAGGGTGGAAAGAGTCGCCTCCAGCTTCCTGGCAGAGAGGGTCTGAGAATGAGAAGACGTGGCCTGTGCTTGCTTTCTGGGCCCTCCTGTTTGAGTTGGGCAGAATCGGGTCCCACCTAAGCTGGGTTCCAGTGTGCCAAAATGCTAGCATGGGAAATTCATCAAATTCTTCACCTCTACTCCTTTGCCCTCCTTCCAGGAAAACAAGGGGGGAAAACAGATACGATGGATGAATTCCTCTAGGAACTGCCTTATTTACAATGTTTGAGATTCAGTTTCAAAAGGCACTCATTATGTGTGCGTGTGAGAGCCTTGTTTTGTAAACTTTATCAAGTTTCTTTTTTTGTAGGCCAGGAGCTCTCTGAGTTCTATAGGGGAAAGATCATCTGGAGTCACGGATGAGTAGCCTTCCTGTGCAGCCCCTGGTTAGGCCAATGGAAGTGGGAGCACTGTGGGCTGGGTCAGGTGGAAGGAGTGGGGGTGTGGGTCGCAGTGGCTGGTGCAGTGCCACATGGCTCTGGGGACCCTGAGACTGGCTTTAGGAAAGGCCCCGAGAAGAGACAAATCAAGAGCTGGGGTGGTGTCAGTAACTCGTTTCATTATGTCTTCTTCCTGCTGGGGTCCAGCTGGGTCTGACAGCCAGCTGTGTGCTTTTAGAACTGGCCCTTACAGCAGGTCACAGTCGGGCTGACAAGGCCGTTATGCCTTGGCTGGCCTTCGTTGGGCCCCCTTCCCTTGCAGAAGAGCTCAGGGAAACTTAAAGGAAAGGACGTTGCCAGCGGCAGGGCCCTCGGAGCTTCCTTGCTTAGCCTGCCCAGTCGCCCCACGTTTTCCAGCTGCATAAGACTTGGTTTGTGGCCTGAAGTTCCCGTCACAGCTTGGTCTGATGCGAGAGGAAGAGGTATGGTCACTCTGATTTTTATTCTCAACTGAAAATTTCAGCAAGTTTATCTGAATGATCGAGAGAGACGTGGATGTCCTCTGAGGACTGAGGGCACATAAATAAGGTGGATTTTCATGATTATTGATTGTAATAAACCATCCTCAGGGAGTGAGTCAGCATTCGTGGGTTTAAAGAACCTACATGTTTGTGCTATCGAGATTTAAGAAACTGGAAACATTGTGCCAATTGCTTTGAGTTGCTGTAATGGTGGTGTTCATCTGATAAACTCACTGAGAGCTTTTAAAATGATAGAGCTTTGCTTCCTACACCTTTTTGTACATGATTTAAAGAATGCATTCCCAGAAGCTGCTGGTCAGACTCCTTTAACCATGAAAGCCTAAAAAGACTTTTTAAAAACTGTATGTGTATATTTCCTCTGTGCCGTTCATACAGTGTGGGAATTTTTGCCCCTCTCGTTTTCCTGAGTAAAAACTCTTAAGTGGGGCCAGGGAGGGTTGCTGTGTACCTAGATGTGTCACCTGACCGGAGGCTTTTCTATCAAAGCCTTTGGAAACCCTCCTTCGTCCTGACTGGGTCGAGTTTTTGTAATCCTGGTTAGTTGATTTGTCTCTGTCTTCACAGTTTTTTGGGAAATGGCTTGAAGGAGTTGTTTGCCAGAGGAGTTTGGAACTCTTTTGTGGAGTAGATGGTCCGTGTGTCTGTGGGGTGACTGGGGCTTCGGAGTTCCGGTGCCCATCAGGAATGGCCAGCAGGGGGGCTCCCACAGCGCCTTGTTTGTTTCTCATCCTCAGAGGATCTTTCATCCTGGATGCCTTCCGTGTAGTACTAATTCCCCCCACCCGCATTGTCACCTCTGCCTTTTTGAGAGTACGTACTTATTTAATGTTGGCCAGTTCCCACCACTGGTGCTCTTTGTCACCCTACAAAGGGTGATTTATTCCAGAGCCTGCATTTCAGCTGTCAGGACTTTTTTCTCCCTTTCCTGCCTGTCTGAATAGCATCTCATTTTGATGTCCACTCGTGTCCCACCCCTCTGGGAAGTGAAAGTGGGCTCAACCTACAGCTGCGGAGGGTCTGACCTTGAGCTGAGACCCTGCGCATCCAGAAAGCACTGGGCCCTCCTTAATGAGGGACAGTGCGGCAGCCGCTTGGCTGGCGGAATTCCCTGGGACGTTCTCCTTAATTTGCTAATAGAACTAACTCCCTGCGACTTTGTTCTTAAGGCCACTGTGTTTCCTGCCGTCTTTAATACATTTGTAGAGCCTCAGACATTTTAATCTACTGTTGCATTTCAGGCAGAAAAGGGCTCTCTCCTGTGGGACATGCTTTACAGACCCCAGAGCCGTTCACGCAGGTCTTTAGAACTAACACTAGCCTCTCTAAAGATCTTCCTTTCTGTTTTTTTCCCCTTAGTAAATCATTTGCAGAGGCATTCATTTTGAAGGGGGAAAATATTTGGCTTTTACCAAAGAGGTTTTCTGGTTTTTGTTTTTCTTTAAAAAGCAAAATCTTTTAAGAAAAAACTTAATTGGAGAGGACAGATTAAGAATGCCTATGTCCAAATCCACTTCTGTAAAAGTTTAATCATATTTATGTGAGTAACATAGTGGAAGAATTCTTCAAGGTAATCCTTTGGGGTAAAGGATCCTGGGAAATTCTCTCAGGTAAAGAAAGCTTGCAGCAGATGCGTAATATATGTCTTGAGAGCTATTTATAAGAAGTTTAAGAGGATTATTTTGTTTTCCTTTATTAAAGATTTAAGAGTTTTTTTACTTTGCAAGAAAACTCTACAAAAGTTTTATAGTCATAACTTTGTTAATTTTTTTAACTTTTCTGAAACAATTAGCTGTAGCCAAATTATGTGGTTATGTCTTGCTATTAGAATTTGAAAATGTAGTGTGTGTGGTGAATCTGCTGTTTGAAATTTATGATGCTCTCGAATATGGTTAGAGTTCTGGTAACTTTTTAAATAGTTACTTTTTTCCCTTTAGTCACAAAGGCAACTATGGATTTATATTTGTTTTTTGAGTGCTAATTTTTCTATGAGGTGTCTGAAGTTGACCAGTCTTTTCCTATGTAGAAAACTCAAAACTTGTTAACTCTGTACTTTAATAAAATTGAAAATTGAAAATCACGTTGTTTTTTTTCTGCCTTCTGTTGGGTATCTTTATACTTAATGTCCTTCCAGGTAGTTTTCCAAAGATATTGCCTTCAAATGTCAATCAGCTGTCTCTTAAGTCAGACTCATAGAATTTGTTCTGATTCTTGAGAATGAAAATACAAGACTGAAAACCCAAGCTTTTTGCCTTCTTCCCTCCGAACACCCCCATGGCCTGCTTCCTTCTTCCTGTTCTTAGGCTAGTGACCCACTCTCTGAAATGCGAGAATTAGAGTGAGTCTTGAAAGAAGGTAGTGTAAGTCCTCCAACATGGTTCTTGTTCACGCTGTGGCTATTCAAGGTCTTTTGCATTTCCCTTTAAAGTTTAGAATTAACTTGTCAATTCTCTTGATTGGGATGGCGTTGATTATATAGATCAATTGAGGAAGAATTGACATCATAACAACATTGAGTCTTCTGATCTGTGATTATATTTTTCATTTATATAGATCTTCTTTAATTTCTTTAGTAAAATTATTGCAGAACCTCTTAATCTCAAGTTCATGTGCCCGATGCATAGTAAGCCAAACCCTGAGACTTTGGTGCTTGGAGATGGAGAAAGGTGTATTGGAATTGGCCAAAATGAGAAAGTGGGAAGTGCGTTCTCTTCAAATTTGCCTAACAAGAGAAGGAGGCAGGGTTTTATAGAGCTAAGGGGTGGCAGGAGGAGATTTGGAGAGATAAAAGGATAATTTTCTTTCTTTCACTCCTGATGAGACTCTGGGCATCTTGGGCAATCTGGCTTCTGGCTTTGATGGCAGCTGGGGGCTGTAATCTGGTGGTCCTTGAAGGCATTCTCTTCCATAAAACAAGCTCATCTATCCTTGTGACCCTTGAGTCAGCCCTCAGGTTAAACAAGAAAACAGCAAGTTGACAAGATTAACTTCTTTACATAACGAGGTCAAAGGTAATCTTACTGAATATTTACAGTAACCCTCAGGTCCTCAGCTTCAGTATTGTATAATCCTTTTGTTTTTATCAAAATATTTTTATAGGGGCTTTAATCTTGATACTTGTAATCATTTTTATAAGATTAGGTCTCTGATCTTTAAAATTATGTGTATCCTATAAAATTTGCCAACTTAACCATTTTTAAGTGTCCGGTTCAGTTGTGTTAAGTACATTTACATTGTTGTGTAACCAATCTTATAAAACTGGAACCCCATATCCATTATACAACTCCCATTTCCCTCTGCCACCAGCCTCTGGCAATCAGCATTCTACTTTCTGTCTCTATGAATTTGTCATTTGCTCCATTTTTTTGCCCACGGCTTCTTCCTCATAGATGCCGTACTGTCCAGGTCTTCTGGCTTTTGATGGGTCATCCTCCCCACTTGGGCTTTGGAGTTGACCCCTTTTTGTTGTAAATGTTATCCATGGGTTTTTGGTTGTGCTATCTGGTGTTCTGTTTTTATGTGGGATTTCAGTAAGATCCCAAAACTATGCTTCTCCCATTGCTGTCATTTCTTCCATTCACTCTCGAGTTGAACCTGGTGCAGTAAAGCATGCACATACACCATTTATTGGAAACTGCTTTTCAAGGTCATTGGTAGCCTCTGTGGTGATGAATCCATTGTTCTCATCATACTTGACCTATCAGAAGCACTTGACACTATTAACTAAATTGCAAACCTTATTCAGATTTCCCTGGTTTTTAAATACACTCATCTCCACATTTTGAAAGGGATTATCTGTTATGGTTATCCTGTCCCTGTTCACATTGCACTTAAGATCACGGGGAGCAGATAACTTGTCTTTTTTGGTTCTAGACTCTGCCCCCTTAGAGCCACACCCAAGGAACCTCCCCAGAAAGCACCGTCCACAACTGGACCTGATTTGCTTCTTAGCTCCACCTTCTGGGTCATCCTTTCTTTTCCATAAGAAAAGGCCTGATTTTGCAGCTGGTTAGTTTCATCCTGCTCCCTGCCCATAAAAGGTCAGGAGCCCAATGGCTTCAGTTTCAACTCTTGTCTGTTTTAGTGCAAGCTGGTAGCGCTTTTGTCAGTTCACTTCTCTTTAAAACTTTGTGTGTTCTGTGAATCTTGTAATAAAAGGTATCAAGGGTGATCAGAGGGCCGCCCTGGTGGCGCAGTGGTTAAGTTTGCACGTTCCACTTCTTGGCGGCCCCGGGTTTGCTGGTTGGGATCCCAGGTGTGGACATGGCACTCCTTGGCGAAAGCCAGGCTGTGGTTGGCGTCCAACATATAAAGTAGAGGAAGATGGGCATGGATGTTAGCTCAGGGCCAGTCTTCCTCAGCAAAAAGAGGAGGATTGGCAGTAAGTTAGCTAAGGGCTAATCTTCCTAACAAAAAAAAAGAAAAAGGGTGATCAGATATCAAGGGTGGGTGGAGGATTCTTGCTAAGACTGAGCTAGGCAGGCCCAGCAAGGACAGGAGGGATGTGGAAGGCCAAGGTTGAGGCCTAGTCAGGAAGAGGGCTCAGAGGACCCTAACTAAGGTTTGGTCAAGGAGAGGGTCTTTGTCAGAACACACGCATGCTCACACACTCAGAGAAATGTACCCCAGTGTTCACTGTTGTTCTGTCTTCACAGCAGCACACCCACCCTGCTCTTCCCCCTCCATATTTTGGAAACTGTTCATGGTTATAGCAGGAGCAGCTATGTTCTTTCCATACAACTTCCCCCGTCACGGCTACAGTTAATTGATCCAGGAGTGGACTTTCCATCCAGGTGGACAATCAGCCTCTCTGGAAATTTGGACGTGGAATTGAAAATGCAGCTTGAGTCTGGCTGCTGTCTTGAACTGAGGAGTTGAGAAACTTAACATGTGTTGTTAATGCTGTTTTTGGCATCATGGACACAGGGAAAAGGCCAATGTGTGGGAAGATAGAGGATAAAGCAGATGTGCAGAGGAGCAGTTCTGAAGAGCAGAGGGCGGGGAGACAGAGGATGGACTTCTGGGTTTCCTGTGGTGTCCAGTCCTGGTTCTAATCGATTCTGGAGGCCTAGCTTAGAGTAATAGTGACAGCTAATGTTTACTGAGCACGTGATGTGTGCCTGGCGTATTTCCCACGGTGATCCTGTGCCTGTTACTGTTCTAATCCTCATTTTACACGTGAGGAAAAGCAGATTTTTAAAAAACCCTCACTACGTGCAATTGTTCTTACAGAGGTTGCCATCTCTCACCTCTCCCCACCCCCTTTCCCATCTCCTTGTCTCTTCTTTTCCACCCTCACCCCCAGATCTTCCCCTTTAGGTCAGTTTTTCCTTTTCATGTGTAGAGCTTTCTCTTGGCTTCTCGGTTCATAGAACGATTATATCAGTAAGGAATTGCATTTGAGTGACAGGCTGGACCTCAGCGGCTTAAACGCCTGGGATTTGGGTTCTGCATCTCCAGGACAACGTTTACTGTGAATTTCTGGATTTCTTTTGTGGCCTCGAGGGGCTGCTTTGCAGATGCATCCTATCTGTGTTCCAGGCAGAAGACCAAGGAATGGCTGGGGCTCCCTGGAGGGAAGCATGTTGCATGTTTTAAGGCAGGAAATATGAGGGTCTGGGATATCTTGTTATTGCCAGAAAATAAGAATACTTTCAAAGATCCTTCGATGACAGCTTAAGCTAAGTTATGTCTAGTAATGGATTTTTCTTTTTTTTTTTGAGGAAGATTAGCCCTGAGCTAACTGCTGCCAATCCTCCTCTTTTTGCTGAGGAAGACTGGCCCTGAGCTAACATCCGTGCCCACCTTCCTCTACTTTATATGTGGGACGCCTGCCACAGCATGGCTTGCCAAGTGGTGCCATGTCCACACCCAGGATCCGAACCAGCAAATCCCAAGCTGCCAAAGCAGAACATGTGCACTTAACCACTGGGCCACCAGGCCGGCCCCTAGTAATGGATTTTATCTAGAAATAAGTTTTGTAATTGTTATAGTATATTATGTTTATTTTTCTTTCTTTTAAGGTGAGAATATGAGTAAAGAGACTGACGAATTAGACTTAGAATATTAATAAAGATTCACAAGAAAATATAGGTAATTAAGTTTAAAATCACTGTTGAAATGTTTAAGTTTACGTGTTTGACATTTATTGGGCCGGCCCCGTGGCCGAGTGGTTGAGTTCGCCCGCTACGCTTCAGCAGCCCAGGGTTTTGCCGGTTCAAATCCTGGCACGGACATGGCACCATTCATCAGGCCATGCTGAGGCGGCGTTCCACATGCCACAACTAGAAGGACCCACAACTAAAAATACACAACTGTGTACCGGGGGGCTTTGAGGAGAAAAAGGAAAAATCTTTAAATGTTTAACATTTAACCATTAAAAATGTTTAAATTTATAAGGTTAAATTTTTTAGATTCAGTGTGTTTTAAATATTTAGAAAGATTTCATCTATAGAAATGTGAATTGTCTTTGTTGAGTTTCTGAAGAGCTTGAGAAAATCAAATGTATTAAAATTAGATTTTAATTTCAAATTTCTAAAATGTAATTAAAAAAATTTCATAAACATTTGGGTGTACTTTATCAAATTTATAAGCCAATTAGGCACTAATCAAAAACAAAATTGGGGGCCTGGCCCAGTGGAGCAGCAGTTAAGTGCACACGTTCTGGTTTGGTGGCCCAGGGTTTGCCTGTTTGGATCCTGGGTGCAGACCTACGCACTGCTTGTCAAGCCATGCTGTGGCAGGCATCCCATGTATAAAGTAGAGGAAGGTGAGCACGGATGTTAGCTCAGGGCAAATCTTCCTCAGCAAAAAGAGGAGGATTGGCGGCAGATGTTAGCTCAGGGCTAACCTTCATCAAAAAAAAAACCAAGCAAACAAAAATTGGCTCACAAAATATTAACACAAGGTTAATTGATTTGTAAGTAAAATAACATGAGTTTAAAGGCTTAAAAATTATGTTTTAAGATATAATTTGTGTATAAAATGAAACTCAACTTATTTATTTTAATGCATAAAAGCTCTCTTCAGACATAAGAAAAACTCAGTTGACACTCTGGGTGTGTCAGTCAGTATGGCCTAATTATGCTGTGGTAACAAGCAGCTCCAAAACCTCATTGGTTGCCAGTGACTGAAGTTGAGTTCTTGCTCACATTCCTTGTCAGCTGTGGGCTGTCTGCAGCTCTGCTCTGAGTTGTCATCGCTCTGGGAGCTGGGCTGATCCAGCAGTCCTTATTTGGGACATCGTTGCGGAAGGAGGGCAGAATATGCCCCTTCGGCAGAAGGATTCTTCTGAGCTGAAGGTAATGGAGAAGAAGAAGACAAGAAAAGTTCTCTGCCCTCCCCCATTTGCCTAAAAGCGGGACATGAATTTACAAAGGTGTACACCCTCCTGCCCTGTCTACCAGGAAGGACAAACGCTGATCCCCGGAGACAACTTTGGATCCTCATCAATGGAGAAGGCACCAACTTAAATCTGCATCACAAACCTTACTCTTGTTACGATGCTGGTCCTGGTCACCTCCCCATAACTGGCCTCCCCCATACCTTTCTTTCATCTTTAGCTGAAGATAGTATTTTAGCTTGAGTTTTAAGCCGCTTTGAGAGTTACTCGTTTTTCCCTGGATATCTCCTATGTATACATGAGGTGTAGAAGGAAGGGGTAGCAAAACATGCCACCCCAGAATATGGCCCTTTGGTATATTGGTTATTCTGAGCTGTGGACACTTGAAAACAGCAAATGCGGGGTGGGAGGGGCTTTCTCTGAACCCCTCTTATCTGCCTACGGACAGAGCCTCCCAAAGGAACTCAGTTGTCATAGATCCCCTCCCCAGGAACTGCATCAACCAGCGAGGACTGACTCATCCCAGGAGAGGAGACTAGAAGTCCACACCACACCCTGACACACTGTCACAAACTATCGCACCTCCCGTCTAGTCTTCTCAAGATCCATTCATCTTTCCTAAAAATCACTTACTCTCCCCTGAGAGGCCTCCATCCCCTGTCCCCTTTTCCTATTAAGATGGTATTTAAGTGAATTTTAAGCTGCTTTGGGGAGTTACTCGTTTTTCCCTGGATATCTCCTTATGTGTACATGAGCACACAATGTTAATAAACTTCTGTTTGTTTTTCTCTTGTTAATCTGTCTTTTTTTTACTGGGGTCTCAGCTAAGAACTCAGAAAGGTAGAGGGAAAATTATTTGTCCTCCCTTACAACTTGTCAATAAACTCTGTTCTGTTTTTCTCTTGTTAATCTCTTTTGTTATAGGGACCCCAACCAAGAACTTAGAAGGAAAATTATTTTTCCTCCCCTATGCTAGTCTCATGGGAGAAAGAGAACATGGCAGAACCACATGGTCACTCCTAAAGCTTATGCTAACATCACTTCTGTTACCATTGCATTGATCAAAGCAAGTCCTATGGCCAGTCTTGAGGTCACCAGGGTGGGGATACATAATCCTCCCACAAGGAGGGCTGCCTCAAGTCACATCCCCGCAGCTGATGCAATGGGCAGGGAGGTGTTATCCTCCTCCAGGGTGGGGCAGCAACTATGTGGGGTGATAATACAATCTACCATAATGGGGGAAGAAGGAGATTTAAAAGAATTTTTATAATTTACTTCTTTCTCCTGTCACACATGTTGTCAATGTGTCCTAACTTACAGAAGTGAATGTTTCTGGGTGTTGGAATTTTCTTTGAAGCCAGATTAAAATCTTTAAATTAAAACTTTCTTTTGTAGCCAGATTAAAATTTATAAATTTATTTGGACAAAAAAAGGGCAGTGGATAACTAATTTGTTGTGTTTAACACGGGAAGGGTGGTGTGTGTAAAACAGTGTTTTAGGAAGATACACCTCACAACACTGAAGGAAAAATGTACATTGGAGAGCTTGTGTTTTAGGTATATATTCAACCTGTCAGCTTGGAAAGAATGTGGCTGAGAAATGGAATGTGCCTGTTAAACAAATAAATCAGTAAATGATGACTGTTGGTTAGCGGGGTGGAGGGAGCATATTCTCCTGATGGCTTAGAGGCATCTTGTGTTATGAGATGCATTCTTTTGTGGTTCTCTGGCTGATGTCATGAAATTCTGACTTTTGCCACGAGGGAAGATTACGTTTCTCCTTGGCAGGAAGCTCTGTTTAGTGCAGTTGGATCGCACTGCATATTGCCATAGCAAAACTTTTGTGCTTAGTGGACTCTTCATTTGCTCCTGATTTTTCGGTCTGTACTGATCCTACTGATCAACTGTCTTTTTAAATCCAAATTGGATCTCTGCCTAGTTGGTTGTTTTTGTTCCACTTCTACTTGGTGGTCGAGACTAAATCAGATTTTCAGTTTTCCCCCAACCCCACCATTTTGGCTTTTCACTGTATTGAACTGAATTCTCATAATGAAGACCCTAAAGTATTCTTCACTTCCGCTTTGTCCCGTGGAGATAAGAAACCCCACGAGACCACGGTGACAGGTGACTCATAAGCTCCTCTTCACTCAGATCGTCTCTGGACTGAACAAACTCTGGACTAGGATTGCAGGAAGGCTCATGATTCAGCCTTGTGATTCTGCCAAATAAATGGTGATAGAATCAATCCCTCAATCTTTCATCTATTATTTCAAGTAATAACTTTATATCTTGTCTCACCACCCCACCTACCACATGGCCTTTATTTGACCTATGTGATGACATCTCTTGAGTCAGTTTGCTCTTCTCCATCTCCAAGGCCACTGTCTTCATTCACCTTAGCAACCCCAAGGTTACTGCAGCAATTGCCCAACTGGGTCTCCCCATCTACAGATACCCCCCAATCCATTCTCAGCCATGGTGACCTCTCAGGAATATAAATCAAGTCATCTAGGTCACTCCTGTGTGGGAAGCCCCCTTCCATCATACTTATGGCTTTCACGTCCCTTCAGATCTAGTCGTTGTCCCCTCTCTAGTCTACCTCCCAGTACTCCCACTCCAATACACCTCATGTCAACCTTACTATCCTACTGTTCCTCCCAAATGCCCTTCCTTGACAACGAACTCTGTTTCTGCCTGGAACACTCTTCCTTCCCTTATTTCTACCAACCTCCCCAGTTTTCAAGATTCTTTTCGGGTATCAAGTTCTCTAGGAAGCATTCCTTTTTTTAATGTTTTTCTTTAGTTTTGGCTGCTTTGAGGATTTTTTTTTTTTTTTTTTGCAGGAAAGATTTGCCCTGAGCTAACATCTGTTGCCAGTCTTCCTGTTTTTCTTTTTTTGCCTCCCCAAAGCTCCAGTACATAGTTGTATATCCTACTTGTAGGTTATTCTGATTCTTCTATGTGAGCCACCACCACAGCATGGCAACTGACAGATGAGTGGCGTGGGTTCCATGACTGGGAAGTGAACCCGGGCTGCCGAATCAGTGAGTGCTGAACTTGATCCACTAGGCCATCAGGGCTGGCTCTAGGAAGCATCTCTTAATAGCCCCCTCCTCAGCCTACCCCCTGATCTGATTTATAGATGGAGCATAATACTTTCCACAGCATTGTAATTGTCCATTTATGTGGTAGTGTCCCCCTCTCCATGAGGCCAGAGATTATGGGTTTTTTCCACCATTGTATATCTAGCATCTACCATAATGTTGGGGTATGCAATTGCTGTTTGTTAAATGAATGGATGGATGAGTGTGTGTGCAAGGAAAATCAGTGACTAGACCACAATGGTTAGTGATACTGGGAGGCATTGAGTCTAGCACCATGTAACTACTGTCTCATTGTGCCATCAGGAATGGAGTGAACCCCAATTGGGTTGTGTACCCCTCTACATTTTCTCCAGGAATAGTCCTGGCTCTCCCCACCTCTCCCCTTCACGGGTTACAGGGATGGGCTCCTGATTGCCATGTTCGTAAAGACATGGGGGCTGCCATGCTCAGAGCCACTCCCCATCCAGGTTAGGGGGTTAGGGACTTAGTTGGTGAGTTATTCTAGGGTGGCACTTAACCCAAGGTGGTCCGGTCTATGTCCCTTCCCCTGGAACTTGGAATCAGGACAGAGAGTCCTCTCCCTGCAGGCGACTGGACAAGCGCCATTAATTACAGACCCTGCCCATGGTCATGTTTTCTGCCACATGGACCACAGAAGCCTGTTTGCAACAAGGAAAGATAAAGCTTTCTGAGACAAGATGCAAGATAATGAGAGGACTCTGATGGCTTTTCCAGACTCTGGTTCCAGGATCTTCCTGTGGCCTGGACACTTTCCTGACCTTGCGGTTCCATGAAACACTCCTGAAGCCTTATTTGAAATTTCCCTTTTATTATTGGAATTAGTGTGAATAACTTACATTATTAAAAGCAACTACTGTATCACTTATGTCTCAGAGCCCTGAATCTGCTTGTAAAATAAGTATGGTGGACATAAATGAAGACTGCCTAAATGAGAACAAGCCACGGCCATTTATCCAGAGCTTGCTGTGCAGCAAGGGAGCCAGCCGTCATCACTTGCGAATGGCAGAGACTCAAAGGCAGGCAGAGGAGGAGGAAAGCTTTCTAGTTAAAGAAAGGGAAGACTGCAATTATTCCCCGGTGGGAGGCTGATGGCCTGAGGAAGCTGTAGGTGGGCTAATTAGAAGCGGGGCATCCCATGTGATGGGTTAGGGGTGCATATTTAGCTTCCTCTGGTTAGTCCTAAATTGGACATGGGGGCAAAAATTAGGGAAGTTGTCATTTATTAATCAAGTCCTGGCCATTTGGAGTTGATTGCTACAAGAGTTATTGTTTGGCTTCCTGGACTAGTTGCTACAAGCTGTGGGTCAGAGTTTTATTTTCAGGGTGGCCGTTGTCCATTTGTGTATGCAGTATCTTAGGGTGATACCTGTGTCTGTCTCTTTTACTGGGAAACTTTCAAGAACTTCAATTCACCTGGTTAAGGGAGTGATATGTGCAGGAACACTTTCTGCTTTTGGAGGGTGTCTTAGGATAAGGGGCACAGAAATCAGGGTATATGCATCAGGCCAGGAGGGTTCTAGGATATGTAATCAGAATAAGCCGCCTGCTCCTTCTGTGCGCCCAGGGCTGGTGGAGAAGCATCTTAGTAGTGAAGGATCCTCCATATTCTCAGCCTTGGAAGTCTGCTGGGAGGTTGAAGGTGAGCACATCAGGCTTTGAAATCGTTTTGCTGAATCCCTCTTTCAGTCTCGGCTTTGGGGCCTGGTGAAATGGGGAGTGGATCGTCTCTGCTTATAGAGCTGCAACTAGTCCCCAGCCTGTGCCGTGTCTCCACCAGTTCTTTTTTTTTTTTTTTTTAAGATTTTTTTTATTTTTTCCTTTTTCTCCCCAAAGCCCCCCGGTACATAGTTGTGTATTCTTCGTTGTAGGTTCTTCTAGTTGTGGCATGTGGGACGCTGCCTCAGCGTGGTCTGATGAGCAGTGCCATGTCCGCGCCCAGGATTCGAACTAACGAAACACTGGGCCGCCTGCAGCGGAGCGCGCGAACTCAACCACTCGGCCACGGGGCCAGCCCCTCCACCAGTTCTTAAGTGCATAGGCTAAGGAGCCCCTAATATACAACCGAGCACAAGGAGTGAGCAGATGTAAAGTGAAAAGGGTTCTTAGATCTCATCCAATCTGCTTTCTCCCACCTCCCCACCAAATGTCTGAAAAAATAGTGAGGAAACAGATTTAGCTAATGTATTAGTTTCTATTGCTGCTGTAACGAATTATCACAAACTTAGTGACTAAAAAGAACACTAATTAGTTCACAGTGCTGTAGGTCAGAAGTCTGGGTGGCCTTGACTAGGCTCCACGCTCAGGGTCTCATAAGGCCGGAAAGCAAGATGTTGGCTAGACGAGGCTATTATCTGGAGGTTCTGGGCAGAATCTGCTTCTAGTTCTCTCAGATTATTGTCAGAATCCAGTTCTTTGTGGCTTTTGGTCTGAGGTCCCTGTTTCCTTGCTGGCTGCCGGCCAGGAGCTGCCCTCAGTTCCTTAGAGCTGTCTTATGCCTTCTCACATGGCCCCTCTACCTTCAACGCAGCCAGGGCTCATAGATGCTTCCCACACTTGAATCTCTCCCACTTCCCCTTCTGTCTTTTAAAGAGCCATGTGCTTGGGTCAGGCCCACCCAGATAATCTCCATATTTTAAAGTCAATTGGCTTGGAACTTGAATTACCTCTGAAGAATTCCTTCACAGGAGTGCCTACATTCCTGAATTGAACCACCAAGGGACAAGAATCTGAGAGAGGCCGTCTTTAGAATTCAGCCTACCACAGAGAGATCATGGTTTACACTCTAAAGGAGTTTTGAGTGGAATAAAACTCTTGTACCAATTCTGGGTAATGTGTAATTATTATTCGGAGGTGGAGAAAGAGGATGAACATTTCCAGACCACCTATATATTGGTTGTAAAAAATAGATCCCAAAAGTGTTTGGCCTTATTTGCAAAAAAAATCCAAGGCAGGTACTCTGGTTGGTGGGTGGCTTTCCTCTACCCAGTGATTCCGAGACCCAGGCTCCTTCCAGATTTTAGCTCCCCATTTCTGAGGGCCTGTCACCTGCATCCAGTTGGTGGGAGATGAAGGAGAACATGGAGGCGGCGCATCTGTTCCTTCAGCCTCTGTCTAGCACAACCACACGTTGCTTCCGATCATTCCCTTGGTGAGAACTAGTCACACGGCCGTGCCTAAAGGTCAGGGGTGCTTGGAAATACAGTCAAGCTGTGCGTCAATGGAGAGGAGGAAATGGATTGGTGAACAGTAGCAGTCTCTGCTCCAACCTACTGTGGGCTGGCACTTTAGGTAATTCTCATTTAATTAACACCACAACACTGAGAGATATATTACGCCCACTTTACAGCAGAAGAAGCTGAGAGCCAGAGAAGTTAAGCCATTTGCCCGAAGCCCCACAGCTAGTCCATGGAGGACCTGAGTTTGGATCTCAATCTCGTTTGACTCCCAAGCTCCTATTCTTTCCAGTCTGACGTGTTGGCTCCTAACTGGCATGTTTGGAGATCAAGCCCCTGTCTGGGGATGGGTTGGATTATAATTTGCTTATTATAGCTGGTTTTCTCCAAGTGAATCAGAATTACCTAAGGGGCTTGTTTGAAATGTTTAATTCCTATCCCCACCCCACTAAAGCTTCATTGAGGCAGTCTGGGTGGGCCCAGGAATCTGCACTGAGTAAGCCCCCTGAGTTATTCAGATGTGCTGGAATGTTTGTAATATGCCAGTGCAGCTGACTCTTCTGGAATAGGGGAAATGATCAGGTGAATCCCCAGTTGTGATCTGGAAAAGTGCCCCTCCCTGGGAATTACAGTTCTGATCTCTTTATGAAATTCTGTGCCTTCTCCAGAGTAGGCACCCCTACAACTGGAATGAGGTCGTGGGGGAGGGATTTCAAAGAATGGCAGCCACAGAGCCGAGAGAGCACAGTCCATGCCTGCCCTAGGAGTCCCCTTCTCTGCCAAGGCCTGGCAGCTGGGCCCTGCAATGCTCAGCGGGAGGGGGGTGGGGGGGGGGCGGTAACTGGTGGACCCTCCAACGACGGCCTTCTTCAGATCTCTGGGGAACTTGAACCCAACTTTCCTAACATCTGCAGAATCTCGTGTAATTGATGACATTGGATGTTTAGGTCACATGTTCAGCCAATTTATCGCCCCATCTTCACTGAGGATGGACTCTTCACAGACTCGTGCTAGATCGACCTGTGAAGGAAGCAAAGAGAGATGGTGCCTGCTCTTAGGAGCTTGCAGCCTAGCAGGTACACCTGCCATTAGTAATGAGAGCTACCATTTACCGAGGGCTTCTGACGTATTGGCTTATTAAAAACAAGCCTGAGGAATTGGCACTGTTGGTCCTTTTACAAAAACTGAGACTCAATGATGTTAAGTAATTCAATCAAAGTGATCTGACCAGTTAGCAGTGATGGAGCTGGTATCCAGGTCAGTCTGATTCTAAAGCCCATGTTCTTAGTTCCCCTGAGAAGTGGGCTGAAAGGTGGCCCCCAAATATGTGCACGTCCTAACCCCCAGAACCTGTGAACGTTACCTTTGCAGATGCAGTGAAGTTAAGTGTCTTGAGATGAGGAGATGATCCTGGATTATCCAGGTGGGTGACAGGTGTCCTTGTAAGAGACACAGAGCAGAAAACAGGCACAGAGGAGAAGGCGATGTGGCGACTAGGCAGAGACTGGAGTGATACAGCTACAAGCCGAGGGATGCCAAGAGGCGCCAGAAGCTGGAAGAGGCAAGGAACGGACCCCCTCGGCTGCAGAGGGCCGGTAGCACCTTGATTTCAGACTGCTGCCTCCAGAACTGTGACAGAGTAAATTCTCATGTTATCAGACACCAGGTTGTGTTATTTTTTTTAACAGCAGCCGTGGGAAACTAACGTAACCTGTTTGCTTTAAGCAAAAACATCAGGGAGCATGCAGGGCTGAAGGAGTGTTGTGTGCTGATAGAGTGAAAAACCCTGAAAACCAGACAAAACTGAACGTGGGGCGTCAGCTGGCTCTGGAATTGTCAGCATCTGTCCCTTTCTCTTGTTGGCATCAGACTCATGTCATCATCATCCTCTTCATCATAGCACCTAATATGTGCCAGGTACCAGGCTCAGCATCAGCACCTTACCTGCCTCACCTCAGTGAAACCTCCCACCGTTCTATGAGGTAGGTACAGTATTAGCCTATTTCTTTTTTTTTTTTGAGGAAGATTAGCCCCGAGCTAACATCTGCTGCCAATCTTCCTCTTCTTGCTGAGGAAGACTGGCCCTGTGCTAATATCTGTGCCAATCTTCCTCTCCTTTATATGTGGGATGCCTACCACAGTATGGCTTGCCAAGTGGTGCCACGTCTGTACCCGGGATCCGACCCGGTGGAACATGTGCACTTAACTGCTGCGCCACCAGGGCAGCCCGTAGCCTATTTCACAAATGAGGAAACTGAGGCTCAAAGAGGTGATTTCCCATCTGTGGTTGTACAGCATAAGTGACAGAGCAAGGACTGGAACTCAGATCTGTCTTACCCCCAGTCTTGGCTTTGGCAGTTCCCTACACTGTCTTCCCTTTTAGTTAGTTCTCACGCACAAGCTTAGTCTTTGAGTTAAAGCTCCATCATTTCAGGTGGCCAGAGGCAGAGGGGTGGGATAAGCAATGATCTCCATGAGCCTGAGTCCTCCAGGTGGCGGCATCCCCCTCCAGGCCAAAGCAGGCCTGGTTCCATGGATGTTTGTTAATGAGGAAGTGAGTGGATGGGATGCCAGCTGAGCTCTAGCTCCCTTGGGGCCACTGGAGGTTCCTAGTGATCTGGACTGACTGGGCTGGTCCCACCCTCTGTTCAGTTAGAGGAGGGGAACACAAAGCTAGATTTTCATTTCTACTCCTTTCCAGGAAACTATCAATGTTATAGATGTTAAGGTCCAGGTAAAATATCTTCAGTGCAAGAGGGAATAGAAAGTCTCTGGCCCTGACTCTGACAGGAGAGCCTGGTTTTACAATTTGTAAAGGTGGTTGGCTATAGCTTGCTTTTCTCCAAGGACGGGAGGGACAAGATGAGCGCCAGAGGGGCCAAAGGTAAGGGCCTGATTCTGCTGCAGCAAAGAGGGGGCCATCCGCTCCGCCCCATGCTCGTCATCCGTCACCCCACATTCCCTGCCATGGGTCTCCCAGATGAGGCCAGACTGTTGATGTCTTTTACATTTCTATGGAATTGACTTCTTCTATCCCTGCCAATGTTGAATTAACTTTGTACCCAAATCAAGAATTCCCCTCCTTTCTAGAATTTTCTCTATTTGTCAGCAGAGGCAGGAATCCCACTGAAGGTTTGTTAAAGAGCCATAGAAGAATTCTAGGTGGCTTTGCTTGCAGAAGATAACTGCACTTGAACTCTATTTATATATATATATATGTATTTTTTTTTTTGAGGAAGATTAGCCCTGAGCTAACATCTGCTGCCAATCCTCCTGTTTTTGCTGAGGAAGACTGGCCCTGAGCTAACATCCATGCCCATCTTCCGCTACTTTATATGTGGGATGCCTACCACAGCATGGCTTGCCAAGCGGTGCCAGGGCCGCACCTGGGATCCAAACCGGCGAAACCCGGGCCGCCGAAGTGGAATGTGCACACTTAACTGCTGCACCACCAGGCCAGCCCCTATCTATATTTTTTATATTATTCTTATGTAGTCTTCAGAGATTCAACTGGGATTGAAATTATATTTACCAAATTTTAGCATACTGGTACCTTAAAAGAAGTAAATGTAAAATAGAAAAATGTATAGCTTTTTATGCAGTAAACAGTAAACTCAGGAAATTTTCATTTATTCAACAAAATTTTGTCGACTGTCTATCAAATTCTAGGAATATAAAACGGAACAAGTCCTGTCCTCAACTTGCTCACAGTCTGTTTGGGAAAACTATTATGAAGCTGTTGAAAATCATGTTTTCGAAGAATTTGGGGAGCCCAATGTAGGACTGCATACCGAGTACACTTAAGCCCATAAAAGATTGGAAGGGTATTGTTCAAAATGTTAAAACAGATTATTTCTGAGTTGTCGGATTGCAGAATTATTTCCTTCTTTATACTTTTCAACATTTTCTAAAATTTCAGAAAAAGATGTCATTAAAAAACGATTGCACCTGATTAGCTGCAGCCCCCGCTCTCTGTTGCCAGCTGATCCTCGCCTTTGGCAAGAAACAAATTTCATGAGCCCGGAAGCCCTGCCAGGAAAAATGCAATTAACCAGAATGAATCGACCCTGGGGCCTGGCCAGCGCCCGCCGGAGGGAGGGGAGGCTCAGAGAAGCCCCTCTGGAGAGGGGCTGTATTGTTTCTCAGGGACACTCCAAGATTGAGCTGTGCCCACCTTTGGATTCCCAGAGCGCTGACCTAAAGATTAATTGCTGGGCTGGACTGAAAGCTGGATAAACGCTGCCTGGACTCTGGCGCTGCGTGCGCACCTTGAAAAGTGAGGAAACGTGGCTGGGCAGAAGCTCAGGCAGATCTGCACCCCTCTGAGCTGCCAGGGAGAACGTCATACTTCCCTCCAAATGACCATCAGGTTGCTTGACTGGGAGTCCAGGTTTCTGCCAGAATGCATTTGAGACTAAAATCCCCTCCTGCTATACTGTCTAGCGCTTTTCCTCTCGGACCAGTAACATCTGCATCCCCAGGGGGAATGCAGAAGCTCAGGGCCTCAGCTAGATTTGCTGAATAGGAATCTGCATTCCAACAAATCCCCGGGTGACTGGAGAGCGCTGGGTTTGCATAGCACCGCTCAACACACCTCTCAGTTGCTTGAACCTCAGACGGGCTGCAGGGAGCAGCGAGGGGGCCCTGTGGGAAGCCTTGCCTGCAATCAGCGGGGCTGGAAGCAGAAATGGACCTGAGGCCAGGCCAGGCAGCTGGAGAGAGCACTGGTTAGCATCTTACTTCTGCTATTTAGAACAAATGAGGCCGGACACTAGCCTATTCCAGGGCGACCTTCTCTAGGAATGTGGGGGGCTTACTGGGTAATCTCTCTCTGTTCCTCACAGGGTCCCTGGAGCTTAGTAGGAAGCAGAAGGTATTACTTTTATTTTCCAGATGGTTGTATGGGGGTTGGGAGGAGGGAGGTTGGGAGGTTGCCAGCCTGCTGGGAAAGCTCAGAGCCCTCTCCTCGGTCTAATGGTGCCAGCTGGCTCTCGGGCCAGATATGAAGGCTGCGTCCAGGCACACCGTCATTCCAGATCTCCAGAGAGCTGCCAGGTGGGCTGCTGGATCCTCTCGTCACAGCCGAGGCCCTGCAGCGGGGCAGCTCGGGAGTGCAGAGACACAGGGCCACTTTTATTTTTTGAGAGCTGGTGGTGATGGTTTTCAATATGTTAAAAGTCCAGAAATGCCGGAACAGGTTAAAATGTTATAGTTTTAAAAAATATTCATATTTGAAAATATTAATGTTTAAAAACACATACAGTGTGAATAGGATTTACGTTGTATTCGTCTGCTAGGGCTGCCATAACCAAGCACCACAGACTTGCTGGCTTACACAACAGAATCTGTCTCAGTTCTGGAGGCTGGAGGTCTGAGATCAAGGTGTGTGCAGGGTCGGCAGCTTCTGAGGCATTTCTCCTTGGCTGTGGTTGGCCGTCTGCTCCCCATCTCATCATATAGTCTTCTCTCTGTGTGCCTGTGTCCAGTTGTCCTCTTGTTGTAAGGAAACCAGTAGTATTGGATTAGGGCCCACCCTAATGACCTCATTTTAACTTAATTATTTCTTTAAAGATCCTGTCTCCAAATATAGTTACCTTTTGAAGTCCTGGGGATTAGGAACCTCAACATTTGAACTTTTGGAAGATACAGTTGGGCTCATAACAAACATCATTTGGAAATAACATCGAAAGTCTAGAATAAAGCCCGTTTGTGAATGTAAGGCCCGGGCCCAGGGGCCCTCCTCCTTCCCTCCATCCTGTCTGCGTCCTGGACCCATAAGCCATCCAAGTGGGCAGAGGGAGGTGTCTGATTTTCCCTGTGTTTGTGTGTGGGGTGGAAACATTGTAAAAGGTCTTCCCTCCCCTTTAGCCTACTGTGGCTGCTTGCTGCCCTCCGAACCAGTATTCACTGTGGTCTTTATGTGGATCCCAGCAGATTTCCGCTTTGGTGGGAAAATTTGAGAGCTTGGCTTCAGCCAGTGCTCATGGCTTGGGAGAGTCTCCCCAGGGGCCAGCAGTCTGTTGCCCCCACATTTGGGGCATGCATGGAGGAGGCCTGCCCAACGTGATGTCTTCTGGCCCTGAAGGTATTCCTGAAGTTCCAAATCCCCCGGAAGAACTTCCCTGGGGAATTATTCAGTAATCACAAAGTCAGAACTGCCCAGTGTCCATCTGTGCCTGGGGACCTGCCCCCTCACACGGGCAAATGTCAAGTCTCTCAAGTTTTCCTTCCTCCCTGAGGCCACCTGTTATGGGCTGAATTGTGTCCCCTAAAAAGGATAATGTTGGAGTCCTAACCTGCAGTACATCAGAATATGGCCTTATTGGAGACAGGGGCTTTACAGAGGTGATCAAGTTAAAAGGAGGTTATTAGGGTGAGCCCTAATTCAATAGGACTGGTGTCCTTATGAAAAAGGGGAAATTTGGAACCAGAAATACCCAGAAGGAAGATGATATAAAGAGACACAGGGAGCAGATGGCCATCAACAAGCCAGGAGAGAGGCCTGGAACAGATCATTCCCTCACAGCCCTCAGAAGGAACCTTGGTTTCCAAAACCAATTCTCCAGAACTGTGAGACGATAAACTTCTGACGTTTAAGCCTCCCAGTTTGCAGCACTTTATTAGAGCAGCCCTAGCGAGCTGACGCACCACCTGTGCTAACTCCTCCCCCGCCCGCCTCCCGCCTCTCTCTCCTTCTCTTGTACCCGGCTCACTCTTCATTACACACGGACGTGTGCGAGGCCTTGTGCCATCCCCAAGGGTGTCTTGTCTAATTTACTTATGTGGAAGTCTTGGTTCTCTTCAATGATCATAAGCTTCCTGAGGGTAAGGACCAGGATTATGTTCCTTTTTAAAATTCCGCTGGCCCTTTGCTCAGTACTGACCAGAAGATCAATGAAACCGTGTTGATCTGAAGGACTTTCCTCCCTTCCTCTGTGACCATCTGTGACCCCCTCCAGACACATGGGCAACAAGAAGACACCGAAGACCCCACCCCTCAAAGCTCGGGGGACTTTGACGAGGTCCTAGGATCAGGGGGTGAGTGCGTTCCAAATGCAGACTACGTTTCTGCCACGTCGGTGAGACGCGGATCAAAACAAATAAAATTCAGTGATGGAAAAAAAGTTTTTCGCACACCTGAATCTGTGGCTTGAGCTTGGGACCCACTGCAGGAACTTTTATAGAGATTTCATGTCTGATGGAGTTAGAATTAATGTTTCTTAAATACTGACAGCTTCCCTGTCCAGGTCAGCATTTTAAAAGAAAGGAGCAAGTGAGAAAGAGGCAGAAAAGGTGGGGGAGGGTGCTCCAAGGCGGTTTCCACCCAGCCCACAGCCTGTGCCATGGAACCTTCCACGGGCCCAGATGCTCTTTCATAGCTGCTCTCCTGCTGGGGAAGCCCTGGGGGCCTTGTCTGCTGCTGCTTGGGAGGAAGTGTGAGCTGTCTGGGCTCTTGAAACCGCCTGAGCTTCTGCTTTGTGCTGCTTCCCATACGGGAAAGAGCAGGGTTCCTGTTCCACAGCCTGAGAAACCCCACAGGCAGCCCCTGAGTGAGATGTGAGAAGAGAGTGAGGGGTGGAAGGTGGGTGAAGGGGCCAAAAGACACAAAATTCCAGTTATAAAATACATAAGTCACAGTGATGTGATGTCCAGCATGGTGCCTGTAGTTAGTAATACTGAATTGCGTATCTGAAAGTTACTAAGAGAGTGAATCATAAGTTCTCATCACAAGAAAAAAACTTTGTAACTGTGTGTGGTGACAAATGGTAACTAGACAGTGTGGTGATCATTTTGCAATGAATACAATTATCAAATCATTATGTCGTACACCTGAAAAGAATACAATGTTATATGTCAACTAAAAAACTGACCGGGGGAGGTCTGAGGTCCCTCCCGTTTGTGACCAGGGATGCCACGGGCTCTCTGAGCCAAGGTGCGGAGCTCCGTGCACCTGGGACGTGGCCCTGCGGAGGTTCTCAAGCTCCGTGGGGCATCTGGGTCTCTGGGAGAGGCATGTGGAGTCCTGTGGGGTATGGGGGAGGGGGCTCACTCCGGGGTCAGATGACCTCGGTCCACACCCTGGCTTTCCTCCTCATTAGCTGGGTGAACTTGCTTCTTGACTTCTCTCATTTGTCAAACGTGGATATGAAGAGCATTTTCTTTTTTGCTTTGCTGTAAGGCTTTAATGTGATAACCTACGTGAAGCATCTGGCATGTAGGATGTACACAAGAAATCTCCCTGATGATGATGCGCAAAACGTCTAGAGGGGAGATTTTGCATTTGGTAGGATGCTAAGATCCTCGTTAGGGTGTTCCATCAGTAGTTGGAGAAGAGTGTTGTTTTCCTACGTATCAACATGTGCTCCTGCCTGGTGACATTTATAGTTTTTGGCTGTCCATCATCTAACCCTCACTTCCTAATGGCACCTGTCACTTTCCCTTTCAGGAACCACACACCTGGGTGGAGTCGTGTGTGGGGCCCCAAAGGGCCAAACCCCAGCTCTGTCCTCAATGGGGGTCGGGCACATGCCTTTGGCTTGGCCAATTCAGCTCTCCTGGAGATGGTCTCTGATCCCTCTCTCTGGACTCCTATTAGGTAGGTACCCAGCCCTCTGGATCAGTCATCTTTTCTCTCCCCTTTTCTCTCTGTTGATTTTGTTCCCTCTACTGGATAGTTTCTCTATTTTATCTTCTAGTGTTTCTGTTGAATTTATTATTTTAGCTATCATAATTTTAACTCCTGAGAGCTCTTGTCTGTTTTCTGATTATTCTTTTTTTTTTCTGCTTTTTCTCCCCAAATGCCCCCAGTGCATAGTTGCATATTTTAATTGTGGGTCCTTCTAGCTGTGGCATGTGGGGTGCTGCCTCATCGGGCCTAATGAGCGGTGCCATGTCCACGCCCAGGATCCAAACCAGGGAAACCCTGGACCGCTGAAGCAGAGTGTGAAAACTTAACCACTCGGCTACGGGGCCAGCCCCTGATTATTTTTTTTTTAAAGATTGGCCTGAGCTAACATCTGTTGCCAATCTTTTATTTTTTTTCTTCTCCCCAAAACCCCCCAGTACACAGTTGTATCTTCTAGTTGTAGGTCCTTCTTGTTCTGCTGTGTGGGACGCTGCCTCAGCATGGCCTGATGAGCAGTGCTAGGTCCACACCTGGGATCTGAGCCAGCAAAACCCTAAGCTGCCGAAGTGGAGCTCGCAAACTTAACTGCCCCGCCATGGGGACAGCCCCCAGATTATTCTTTTCCCTCCCTAAATATAACATTCTGTTCTTGTTTCATGGATGCATACCGTCTTAGTCTGTTTGGGTCGCTAGAACAAAATGCCACAGACTGCCTGGCTTACAAACAACAGAAATTGATTGCTTACAGCTCTGGCGGCTGGAAGTCCAGGGTCAAGGCTCTGGCATGGTCCCCTTCTGGGGAGGACCTTCCTGGTTCGTAGCTGATGCCTTCTCTCTGTGTCTTCACTCTGGAGGGTTCTCTCTGGAGCCTTTTTTATAAGAATATTAATCCCGCTGATGAGGGCTCCAGTCTAATGGCCTAATCACCTCCCAAAGGCGCCCCCCTCCTAATACCATCACCTTTGGGGGTTGAGATTTCAACATATGAATCTGGGGGGCGCACAAACATTCAGACTATAGCACGCATCTTTCCTGAAGGGTATTATTTATGGTTTTTTTCTTTTCAGTGTTCCTCTGATCCCTTTAGTCCTCTCTCCCCTCTCTGAGCTGCTTTTACTCTGATAGTTTGCTCTCTCGCCTTTTAGAGTGAGGCACCAAAACACGAATTTGACAGCTCCCTGGGCGTTCCCGCCCTGTTGCCCCACAATGAACAGCAATCACGATGCTGCTTTCTCTGTTCCATCTTCTTCTCTGAATACTTATTATGGCACTTTACATTGTTTGACATGTTCCATTACATTAATGACTGTATTTACTTACAATTTCCCAATTGTTGGGCATTAAGTTTTTCCTTTTTTTTCTCTCCTAGAGGTAAGTTTGCTATAAATATCTTTTCACATATGGCTTTTATTGCCATCTGAATCATTGTCTTGGAATAAATTCTGCTTGTGCAATTGTCAGGTCAGAAGCTGGTGGGCACTTTTGTCGCTCTTCTCTGTGTTGCCAGATTTCTTTCTTTCTTTCTTTCTTTTTTTTTTTGAGGAAGATTAGCCCTGAGCTAATATCTGCTGCCAATCCTCCTCTTTTTGCTGAGGAAGACTGGCCCTGAGCTAACATCCGTGCCCATCTTCCTCTACTTTATATGGGGGATGCCTGTCACAGTGTGGCTTGCCAAGCGGTGCCATGTCTGCACCCGGGATCCGAACTGGTGAACCCTGGGCTGCCGAGAAGGGGAATGTGTGCACTTAACCGCTGCGCCACCGGGCTGGTGCCCCAAGCAGATTTCTTTCTAAAGGTGGTGGATTCAGGTCCAATGTCAGCGGCAATAAATGAGTACAACCCTTCAAGCACAGGACTTCCGAGTCTTCCTTGATTGCTCCTAGTTTCAAAAGTACAAAATGGCACTCATTATTGTTCAAATTTGTCTTTCTTTGGTTCCTAGTGAGGTTGGACATTCTTTTGTGTGGAACTGGACAAATTTAGCCTGGAGTGACATAAGGAAGCCTGCCGGATACAGAAAAGCTCCTTAAAGCTCCTTCAAATAGATGCAACAGCCAAATATTCTGTGTTGTTGTGTAGGCAGTGGTTCTTAGCCTGGTGCTGCGGGCTGGTTGGAGGCTCTTCCTGGGGGCTGTTAATTCCTCTGCACGTCCAGCCTGCGCCTCAGGCAGAGAAGGTCTCAGCACCAGAGAACGCTCAGAAACAAGGACTTGCAGGTGCTGGCAGTTTGATGTTCATGAGCGATGAGTGGCGGTATCTGCCACAGTGTTTCTCAGTAGGAATAAAAGTTCCCTTGATGTAAGCAGGGTCAGGTGTGCATTGGGACGCAAGCTGGGTCCCAGTGAGCTCTTTCTGAAGCCTGAGGTTGCCAGGGCCTCTGTATAAAGTTGTTTGGTCTGTGCGCTTCATAAAGGCAGCGGGCCACAGAGGCACAGGGGCTGCTGAAATCTAGCTTCGATTCTGCTCTAGGCACCATATGGGCCAGAGGCACTCCCGGTAGACCGGGCTTTAAACTCTGAGGGAAGATGAAGCTGTGGAGTCTGGTGAGGGTGAGAGGCAGGTGTCGAGAAGGAGAGCCGGGGCATCTCAAGTCCCAGGATGTGCCTACTTTCCACTGCTGGGTCTTCACCATCAAAACAGGAAGTGGGGGTGGCCTCCCCGGAGACCCCTGGGCTTTTGTCATGTGTGTCCCGTCAGTGTCTCCCTTTGAGTGCTCTGGAGGGGGACAGCCTTCTGGACCTCCCCGGCCTGGCCTGGCTGAGGCGGGTCTCACAGCAGAAGGAGAAGCGTGGGCCTGCAGATCTCCAAACCTGGCCCTAGTCCCGGCTCTGCTCCTAACCGGCTGTGTGACCCTGACAAGTCACAGAGGGGACAGGGCCTCAGTTTCTCCAACTATAAAAAGAGGAGGTTGAAAAAGGAAATCTTAAAAAAAAAATTTATTATGATAAAAAATCTGGTGATTCTATGGTTTTAGATACGTAACTTTATAAACACTTGCTCATCCTCAATCTCTTCTGTATTAGGGAGAATTAAATTCAACTGAGAATAACAGAAAAGCCCCAAATAAGCAGACTATAATTTCTCTCTCATTTTCAAAAAGTCCAGATGTAGAAATTTTAGGGCCAGTGTGTTACTCCGTGGTGTCAATTCTGTCCTGTTCTCTGCTATGACACTTGGATTCCCAAAGTTTCCTCCTCAACCTAAGATGGCTTCGGGTGCTCCAGCCACTACATCCATATTCCAGCGTAGGAGGAAGGAGAGGAGGATGAAGAGGAAACATCAACAGTCTTTAAAAGAAGATTCCCAGAAGCTACCACGAATTTTTTGCTTTACATGCAATCGGCCAGAACTTAGTCATATGACCACACTCAGCTGCAAGGAAGTCTGGGAGATATAGTCTTATTCTAGGCATCTACGTTCCAGATAAAACTGTGGGCTCTCTGACTGTGAAAGAAGGGTAGAGCAGATATTGGGAGCCATTGTCCCCACCTTAAATTTCTCCAGGTGCAGGGCTAGCCAAATAAGCCTCTCCCTTTGGCCTCTGCCCCTTGCCGCACAAGCCCAGTATCAGTGACTCCACCTTGCGTCTGCTTCTCTGGCTCTACGGGCAATTTTTGTTTATCAGCCTCAACTTCTACCTCTGGGTCCCAATTTCCCGTTATTTCTTCATTAGGGATGTGGAAAGAGCGTTTCGTTTAGTCTTTTCACTTGTAAGCCCCCAGGTGTCTTTCAGCTGCTGGAGAGAGGTGACCCATATTTCAGGGGAGCCCAAGAGCACGCCCGGGTTCCGTGACTCGGTGAGAGGACTCAGCGTATCGTCGAGCTCACAGCGATGGTTTGTGACAGCAAAGGATACGAAGCAGAAGCAGCAAAGGAAAAGGGGCATGGGGCAAAATCTCGAGGGAACCAGGTGCGGAGCCTTCCAGCTTCCTCTCCTGGAGGGTCACATGGGATGTGTTTCATTCTCTCTGCAAGGAGTTGCAACGACCCTTGTGAAATGCCTACCTGGAAGCTCACTGAACACTCAGTGCCCAGGTTTGTCCTGGAGGTTGGACACGTCAGCGCTCTCTGCCCAGCATGTTCCCAAGTTCCAGGCTCCCAGCAGGACGGCAGGTGCTCAGCATAAACCATGTTGCACCGTTGAGGCCCAGCGAGCTCTTACCAGCTCTGGGAGTGGTGGGAGCCTCCGAAATCCGGTTTCTCAGACACCAGCCAAGGGCCAGCTCTGCCAGCGGGCTTTTCAGGGAGAGCAGGGTCAGGCCTGCTGTGTGAACTCTTTCCTGCACAACTGCTGACTCTCTTCTGTAGGCACAGGATCATGGCAGGTTTGGAGCCAGTGACGCGGCTTTGAATCTTGCCTCTGCCATTTGTAAAGTAGGTGTCCTTTGGCAAGTCCCTTTACCATTCTGGGCCTCAGTTTCTCCAGTTACAGAAAGGGAATCCTCTTCTCCTCTCCCCCACCCCTCCCCCCGCCCCTTGCAGGGTAGTTGTCAGGATTAGGGGTGATGTGTGCAACGTGTCTGGAAGGCTCTCTAAATGGAGCAATTACTGTTGTTAGTCTTTTTTCCTCCCTGTCTTTGGTCCGATGCCTGGGGCAGGGGCGGTGCCATACAGCCAAATCAAGGTGGAGTAGGAAAGCGCTGGGTGTCCTGCCCACCTTCTCCATCCTGCTCTCTGTCTGGGGGGCTGGCATGGGTGCTCTCCATCAGTGGCCCCCCTTGCACCTGGCTCTGGTTGGGTTTGAGCAATCGTGTGGGGGAGGTTGAGGTTGGCTGTTAATTTCGTTGGCTTCTCCTGGGGTTTACAGGGTGGCCGTGCTCCTCTCCCCAAGGCTGCAGCTCTGGTGGGCCAGCCCTCACTGCACCCCTACCCTCTGCAGGTGTTAGTGACCACCCTCCCCACTTTCTCTGTCAAGGGTGGCGGGAGGGGTGGGAACAGCTCCCCTCTCTTGTGTGGTTTGGTGGTGCTGGGGAGGAGTGGAGAAGAACGTAGGGAGGGATGCTGCACTCTTTGTCTTTCCATTTCCTGAAACCGCCCCCACTTTCATAACTCGCCCTCAATTAGCCTGTCTGTTTCTTGTGGAACCGGGCTGGGACAAGGCATTAGGACACCTGGGTTAGAGGCCAGGCCTTGCCATCCACTAGCTGTGGGACCAGGACACGTTACTTACCAGGCTGTCAGCCAAGGGGTGGAGTGGACACCCCTCTCTGCACTCCCTGTAGACCTTGCTGAGGGCCTTGGACACGGCAAGTCCAGGGTCCCAGACTCGGTCACCCACAGGGGCCGGGCAGGAGCCGAATGAGCGAAGAGGGGGGCATGGGCATGGGAGGTGCAGGGGACACCGCCCTCTGCAGGGTTCCTGTGCAGGAACGCAGATGGGAGGTCAGAGCTTTCGATTTTTTAAGAGAAGCTGGAAATCCAGGCTTTATGTGAACTCTTCCAAGTTTTCCATGTTTGCTCACCTTAACAAAACAAACAAACAAAAACCCAATGACAATAAAAACACGGCGCAGGCCAAACAGTTTTTGACCCAATCAACTTCTGTCCACCACCTCTCCAGGCCTGGGAAGCTGCCCTCTGCTCCCTGCAAAATTGTGCCTCCTGGTGGCACATTCAGGACGAGGGTCTTCTTGACCCAGCTGAAAGCTCTCAGGATTAAGTAAGCAGAGGTTCTTCCAATAGACAAGCGCCTTATAGTGGAGAGCAAGCAAGGGAACCAGAGATCAGCTTCAAGGTTCATCCAATTCTAAAATAAAGTCCGCTTTTGCAATTATACTCAGTATTAGAATGAAAATGGCTTTCACTCATACAGAGGCTGGACTAACGGCGACTGGATGTGTGTCCTTTTTGTGTCCCTCACAGTGCCTGGCACATAGTAATTGCTCAATGGGTGTTTGAAGAATGAATGAGTGTGATGAATGGGTGGACGACTGACTCTTTGCTTGGATTGCAGAGGAGACTATCATGTGAATTTAGGCTGAGGGACAGGGGAAAAGTCCTCTTAGGCGATTCCTGAAAGACAGCTGAGAGAATGAGACTTCAGTGTTCATTCAGAGCCTAATTCGAAATAATTCAGTTAGGATGTTTTGTGTGAGGTTGTTATTTTTTTTTTTAGTCTGTATGTTTTGGTAAATAAGAGTTCTTAAGCACAGCGCTAGGCATAGAGTAAGTGTTTAATAAATTGTGGTTCTTATTTTTTACTTTTAATGATCTTTAAGAGTCATCTTTAGCTAAAAAGGAGCTTGTTCAGAATAGGGCTATTTTTGGAGGATTGCTGCCCCCTAGGGGACGCTATGGAGAAAGACGAGAATGTGAAGCCTCCCGCTATTGGGCTTGGCGCAGTTGGCTTTTCCAACTGGACAAACATTTCATTGAGGGCCCGAGGGCGGGGTACAGAGGGGAACAGTGCACAGTCCTCGCCCTCCGGGAGCTCACAGAAACCACAGGGCTGGAAGGGACTTTCCAGACGTGGGTTCTCAGACTGATGTTCCCACTTAGTTGGACGGCTCTTTTTGTGGACACACACGCTCCCACGGTGACACCCTCTTGTGTTTTATGGTGTATGAATTGGATTTCAGTTAGCAAGTTAAACTCAGGGAGGAGGAGCCTTGTGTGCTAGATCACAGCGTGGATGAAGGATGGAAATGAACCCATCGTTCAGGGTTCATTTTGAACTGAGGCTGTGACTTCCGGGGGCTCCCCTCCAGAGCAGGGTTGGGACCTGGCTCCACCACCCGCTGGAGCACTCGGCTTGGGGCCATTTGTGAAATTTCTAGGGTGAAGGACATGGTCTGGTCTAAACACAGACGTCTTTTACTTTTAAGAACTAATCCAAACAGTAGGAGCTGAACAACGCAGGTCCAATTTGTAGTGTCTCAAGAAGCTGAGTTGGGGTCCAGCGTTGGGGGTGTGAGTTGGGAGATAAAGCCAAGGCTGTTTGTTTTATTTCTATTTTATTTTTTTTCCATTTATGTCATTTAATCACCCTTACTTCTCTCAGTTGGTATTCTGCTGAACCAATTTAAACTGCTCACTGGTTTCTTTGACACGTTCGTAACCTTCATTCTATTCTGTTCCTTCTTATAGAAACAACACTTGTGCAGGAGTTTTAGACTAGGGAAAGACCTCCCACACCGAGAGGGGAGAGCAAGAGGAGGGGAGGCCAGCCCACAGGGCTTCCTGCAGGCCCACAGGTGAGGGCCGGGAGAGAAAGCCGAGCCGCCCAGGTTCAGACAGATTTGGGGGCCTCAGCTATCGTCTTTCAGCCTCAGGGAGAGGGGGGTGGGTGCTGACCATGGTCGTGTCGGGGGAATCTGAGTGGACAGATGCCCAACCCAGCAACACCGTGGGGCTGAGAAGGCATCCTAGAGCTGCAATCCTGGGAGGAGAGTGGAAACCCAGAGAAAGGCTGAAGGAATGTTTCTCTGGAGTCTGGCAGAATGAGCTCTCCAAATAAAAACAAGTTGAAATTTGGGGATTAAAGTTGGTTTTTCTCATAAACCTGGGTTCAAGGCCTGATTCATGTCCGCTACACTGCTGAGGAGGTGGGTGATGTGAGGAAAATACTTTTCATTCTTTTACGATAAACTGAGGAACAGGCTGCAGTTACTTCTCAGTCAGGGTCCAGCCAGAAGAGGTGGGCTTTCATTCTGCAGCCTCATTTACCCCACCCCTCCAGAGAAGTGGACCTGTGTAGGCCTCCTTATAAGGTTTAACATAGGGAGCAAGGAGAGAGAGGTGCTCCCTGCCACATCCCTACTCGGGGCCCCAGGTCGGGGCCAGTGCGGTCGTCGGTCCGTGTGGCTGGCAAACGAGGGGTTTGAGAGCTGCGAGCAGGATTGCCCAGGCCACTCGGCAGTGCTGAGCCAGCTGCTTGGTGACGCCCCAGAGCTTTCCCCATCTGCACAGTGACAGTCCCCACTGTAGAAATGGGCTGTGCTCTAGAACAATTGCCAGCCACTTATTAGGGATTGAGGATGTCTTTCCCCAGGCTCCCTCCAAATAAAATCATCCTGTCAGTGTTGACTGTCCCTGGGCTGGTTTTTGCTGGTTTCGATTTTGCTAATGAGGGCAGCTTTTGTACACAGAAAACACAATTTATGGCTACTTTGGCTTTTAAAATTAGCATTTGATTAATTAAGGATACAAATTCAAAACCTTAAGTTTATAAGTTCAACTTAAAAATCCTATTACTCTACTGCACTCTATAAATACACAAATCTTATTACTCTGTAGCAAAATTTATAATCACTTTTAAGCTCTTGATTAATGTACAGTCCCATTTGCAAACTTTGTTAATTAAATCTCCTTAGGTATTTTAAATTGCATTTGTAAATTTATTAGTCTATAATATATAAAATACCATGCTAATATGTAATATTAAATTTAATATGTTTAAATTTCATTTATAAATTTAATTTTTCTGTCCTTTAACAAAAACTACCAAGGTACTTAAGTAACTCTTTTAAATATACAGATTTATAAATATTGAGAATTATAAGTTATCTTAACCACTTCACTGTTATTTATATATTTAGCCAAATTCTCACATACTTTTTAATTTAAAACACAAGCCTAAAATCAAATACTCAACTATACATTTTTATTTGAAATCACAAGTTGAATTCATTAGATTTTCTAATATGCCAAATTCTCTTAAATATTTCAAGTTCTTTAAATACCACATATTCAATGATAATTCCAAATACCACTCAAAAATATTAGGATGGTGGGTTCAGCATCTCTACGCTGAATTCTAAGTTTTCTCAGGAATGGAAGACATTTACCCTCTAAAGAAACTATACTGTCCAAGACATTTTGGGGTGAACTTCTCAGTGGACTGAGGTTGTTTATTGATCAAGATTTTGTTTATTATAAAGATTTGGGTAGTGATGTAAGATTTGGAGCTGTTCACTGAGGCGATTTTTCTCATGACTCCGAAGGAAAGGTTGAGCCCTCTTTCATGGTCCTGGTATTCTTAGGGACCCCAAGTGTGTGCCCTCCAAACAGGGGCCCCTCAACCCCACGCCCCTAGATTCATATTATAAATGTCCTGGTTCTCAATTGTCCTCACCTCTAGACAAGTTTCTTATTTGGTTGCATTGAGTATATTCTGAGTTATCTTCCTAGTCTGGGCCATAAAAAGTGCTTACGGATATTTAAATAAGAGGTGGCTGGATTCTGCATCTGTCTTGTTCTCCTTGACTCTAGAGCCCAGGGCCAAAATTAAGCCAAGGACAATTGCCTGTAATAATTCTGAGATATAGGAATAATGACCTGGGAGGGGAGAAGGAAGAGCCTCCTTTCTCTTTCGTGGGTGGAAGCAAAACATACTCCACCCCTCTCTGTGCACCTGCCCCTGTGCCCTCGTGCCTCCTCCTGCCCCAAGAACCCTTCACACATCCTGTGGATTCTACCCAGGCAACTCTTTTCCCCACAGTGCGTGCCTCTTCCCTTTCCCAGTCACACTTCTGGTCCTCTCAGGACCTTGATCTCAGGGAGAGGTCGGAAGGGGAGACTAGGCAGTGGAATGAATTCATCCAAGTTGGTGAGTGAGTGATGGCTCGGACTCCTAGAGGTGTTAACAAGATCCCAATGAGGACCTTACTAACCTGAATGGAACTCTAATAGGAATTTGAGTCACTGTGCTAATGTTGAGTATAAACATTCAAACATCCCAGGCTGGGACCTGTGGGAGAAGGCGCCACACCTGCCAGTCCTTTTCCATAGTGTGTAGCTGCCATCTGGCTGGCCTCTCTCAAGGCCTTCCTGATTTTCACAACTTTTTCCACTTCTCTATTTCTTTTTTTTTTTAAACTGAATATATTTGACATGTAATATGGTGTAAATTTAAGGTGTACAAGGTGTTAATTTGATACATTTATGATTGCCGTTGTAGCGATATTTAGCACATCTATCACATTCAATAACTATCCTTTCGTTTTTAGTGGTTGGGGTGATTTTTAGCCTCTTAGTAAGTTTGACAATTGTGCAATACTGTTGTCTATATTCATTATACTGTGCGTTAGATCTCTATGACTTATTCACAACTCATTGCAAGTTTGCACCCTTAAACAACGTCGGTCTTATCCCCCTACTCCCCATCCTCTGGTCACCACCATTTTACTCTCTGCTTTTTATGAATTTGACTTTAGATTCGACATACATGTGATATCACACAGTATTTGTTTTTTTCTGTCTGGTTTATCTCACTTAACAGAATGCACTCAGGGTTCACCCATGTTGTCACAAATGGCAGGATATCCTCCTTTCTCGTGGCTGAATAATATTCCATTGTATACATACACCACATCTTTTTTATCCATTCATCTGTTGATGGGCATTTAGGTTGTTTCCATTTCTTGGCTATTGTGAATAACACTGTAATAAACATGGGAGTGCAGATATCTCTGTAAAATCCTGTTTTCATTTCCTTTGGATAAATACCCAGAAGTGGAATTGCTGGATCATATAGTAGATCTATTTTTAACTTTTTGAGGAACATCTGTATTGTTTTCCGTCGTGGTTGGACCAATTTGCCTTCCTACCAACAGTGCACAGGGGTTCCCTTTTTACCACGTCCTTGCTAGCACCTGTTATCTCTCGTCATCTTGATAATAGCCATTCTAACAGGTGTGAGGTGCTAGCTCATTATGGTTTTGATTTTAATTTCCCTGTTGCTTAGCGATGTTGAGCATCTTTTCATGTGCCTGTTGGCCCTTTTGTTGTCTTCTTTGGAAAAATGTCTATTTAGTTCTTCTGCCTGTTTTTAAATTGGATTGTTTGTTTTTTCCTTGAGTTGTACGAGTTCTCTATATTGAGTATATGGTTTGCAAAATTTTTCTCCCATTCCGTGATTTGTCTTTTCATTTTGTTAATCGCGTCTTTTGCCGTGCAGGAGCTTCTGAGTTTGATGTGGTCCCTTTTGCTGTTTGTGTTTTTGGAATCACATCCCAAACACTATTGCCAGGACCAACGTTGAGGGGCTGCTTCCCTACGTTTTCTTCTAGGAATACTTCTTCACTGCTTAAACAGGAAGTTTCCTGAAAGTTCCAAGATTTCTACACCAGCCTCCAAGATATTGAGGAGGGATGACTAGGAATAAGACAAGAGTGTACCGAGTTCTGTGTTGGTAGGTGTTTGACAGTCAACTTTCTGGAGCCCTGATTTGTAGTGTTTGCCAATATCTGAGGTGTAACTACTTCCCCCATGGCCAATTTCAAACTATCAACAGTTTAACAACTTGCTCACAAAATTCCTAAAAATTGAATGGTTGGCTCTCATGGTCCGGTACGCACCGGCCCCGCACACCACTGGGTCTAGCTGTTCTGTTTTCTGTTTGTATAGAATAACTTTTGTCTTCCCGACAATGTAATAAGCTCCCTAAAGGATGGAGTCATGTTTTAGATCTCATGTGGGCCATGGTACTAGCATGGTTATGGACACAAAAGTATTGGTTAACTGATGAAACTTTCCTGCAGATATATTGCTTTCTCGGAGCAACTGCACAGCCAGCAGCAGGGAAATGGCGGGGGGCGGGGGGAGAGGAGGTGCGCTCAGGGAGCCTGCCTCCTCTTTCCCGCAGCCCCGCAGTGTAGGGGAGAATTAGGAGCCACACGATGGTTTTGATAAGGAAACCAGGCTCACTGAAAGTCAGATCAAGATACTATAAGAATTCAGCTGAGATTCACATCCAGATCTGATCAAGCAACACACTTTCCTCTGGGACATCAGTGTATTTCACGTGCAGGCTCTGGTATGTACTTCAGTGATTAGAATGAAACCCCTCAGGAAGAGGCACAGACTGCCTAGTAAAGTGGCCAGGACTCTGGAGAAAGGACATTAAAATAGCTCTCAAGGTAGAACACAACTGTGCCACAGAGCCGGGGGGGGGGGGGGGGGGGGCCACGTGGGCAAGAGAGAACCTAAGGGCTCAGGAAATAAGCTTTCAGTGAGACACAAAAAGTGAGGAAAAGGGGAAGATTGAGAGACGACGACCTCCAACCCAATAAAACTTGCTTCTCTTTCCCAGGCTTTTTGGAGTTGGGAACGATTTGTAGATGTGGAACCACAGGTGGAAAAAAGCCCATGGCAGCAATATGGCCCAGAAATCCCTGGGCGGCCGCTCCTGAAGCAGGATCCCCCCGGGGAGACAAGGTAGTGTCGTCAGAGGGAACAACGTGTAGACAGGCCTGAGTTCTGTCCACTCACTGAAGACCCGGATGTGGGAGATCGCTCTCCCTGAATTGTGAGCCCACACTCCTGCAGGCTTTCCGTCTCTCACGTTGCTCACACTGTGCCACGGTGCTGTCTGACGACGGAAACTGTGATAAAACTGTGTTCGGAGTGTTTATCCTTTATTTATGATTTAAGATATTTCCAGGAATTATGGAATAGGAGGATATGTTACTACCCAGCAATATTCTTTAAAACAAAATGCTTAGGGAATTTATAAAAATTTGCCTGGATCTTTGCCTTACAAATGGAATGGCAGAAAGGCTAGTGCATCAATTAGGCAAGTTTCCACCCTGTACATACAGCAACGCTACTGACACCACTGGGGTCAGGGCACGTGTGGTGAGCAGCTTTTGAGTCGTAGGAGGGCTTACGTGATCCATCTGCACTACTGACCTCTAGTTAAGATGCGGTCATCCAACTGACCAGCAAACTTCTACTGATAGCTACTATATGCCAGGTACTATGCGACACAGCGGGGATACTGACTGGAGTAAGACACGGCCCTTTATGCTCAACGAGATGACATCCACTAGGGGGAGCGAAATACATACATAAGAGTAATAACTGTGTGGAAGGCGCTGGGATAGTCTGTGTGGAAGGTGTCGGGGGTGGGGGTGGGTATCAGAAAGAAATGGGCAAATCTGGCCCAGGATTGGTCAGGAAAAGTCTTCAGAGGGAAGGTACCCCTGGCACACGTTTCTGAGGCTCCTTACCCAGAATAAGGAGGCTGCAGAGGTGAGCATGGACAGTTAGGCTTCTGTATGATGCTAACTGCAGTGACCGAAGGTGAGACCTTTGGGCTGGGCCTTCTGAGTCACGCACACGCTCCATCTCACACTGACCTGGTCTGAGGAAAAAGATCCCCCTATGAGTTCAACGTGGCTGCCTCGGAGAACAACACACCATCTGAGCCTGAGCCGCACGTAAGTGATGTCTGAGTACCACGGTTTTTAGAAATTATCTCTTCTTTATTGGCACATTCATATAAAAAGTTTGATATATTTGGGCTGGTAAAAGAAAGCCACAGTGTATATAAAGAAGGAAGTTAAAAAATACATGGCTTTAGTGTTTGGAGAAGCAGTTACGGATTGCTTCCTCAGTTTAATTATCCAGGCGATCGAAATTCTGGGTTTGAAACTCTTGAAAGTCCTCTGGGATGGTATCTGCAAACAAGAAGAGGCACAGCGGGGGTTAGTGAGGCTGCTGACACCCTGGAGGCCCGTCCCTCTCTTGCTGTGCGGGCATCCTGTAGGGGTCAGTGTCAGCCTGCCCAGCTGGCCCGGCAGCCACTTTCGACTTCAGGCTGCTCTGCAAATTGTTGGCTTAAAGCCCAGGAGTGCTCATTCACAGGCCTCGAGAAAATTAGCAGGCAGAGCAAATTTTGAGTCTGACTATGTTTGAGCCATATGAAAATAAAGGCTGCCTGTAAATTAAACCTGACTGAATCCTAAACCAAGCAGTTTAATTCCATGGGTCTCGATTTCCTCCTCCATCAAATAGGAAAAGTGAAATCTACCTTTTACTTCGGTGACACAGGGACTATCAGGTTTTAATGCGCATGAGCTTTGGGCTTCTGGGAGGAAAGTGTGCTATAAAAATGAGGTGGCATTATTTGATTAGTTCGAGTAATAATACTTGCAGTAACAAGACTGTACGTTACCATTGCAGCGATACTTGAGGTTGGACCAAATGATGTTTTCCTGGGAGAAGCAGAAGACGCCAAGCCGGCCTCCACGCATGGTGGTGTCGATGGTGACCCCGGAGTCAGCCACCAACTCGGAGCCTTCATAAAATCGTACCCTGCAGACAACACAGCCCGAGCGGGTCTCCGTGAAACTCATCATGGTCAGGGTGAAGTGCCCATCATGAGACCAGGGTCCCACTCCTCAGACACCCGCATCTTTCTCTCCTTCATACTCCATTTGTCACAGACCTGCATGTGCTCCAGCTGTCCCCCTTTCCTGCTAGATTGGAAGCTCCATGAGGTCAGGGACCGTGTGTCCATGTGCTCTATCTTCTGTCTCTCCAAAGGTGTAACACGATGTTGGGCACAGAGTCAAACTTGATGGGAACTTGCTGGGTCGCAATACGACCCAGGACTAAGAGGCTTTGCGACTTCATTGTCTTGTGAGTTACCTTGTCTAGACACCATGCTGAAAAACGGCTCCTCTCCTTAGGTCTGACTGATATCATTTGTTGGAATCTCAGAGCAGAGATTCTCATCAGGAGTGACAGCGTGCCCTCAGCAAGGCTGTAGAAATTTGTGAGGGTATTTATGACTGTCACTGTGGCATTCAGTGACAGAAGCCAGGGATGCTGATGGCTTACAATATCCTGAAGAGAACAATCAAAACTTTTCCTGCATCCCATACACTTCTGGAATGTTCCTCCAGACACTTGGGTAAGTGAAGAGCCTGTGTACAATTATCCAGGCCTAGAAACTAACTTGTTTTCACTTGTGAACATCAAGTACTTATTGCAGTTTTAATATAAAGTGAATTTTCTAGGGTAAATTGAGAAACTGTTGAGTACCTTGTTGTGTTTGAAAATTAAGAGCTGTCCACCATTATAGAAATTCCCATCACTGTTGGCAAGACCACTGCAGTATTTAAGTCACCAAAACCACAGCCTGTGTTAGAATGTCACCCCCACAGTGATTCCAGGTAACGGCGCAAGTGCCTGTCTCACTTTGTGTTCTGGTGTGGTCCTGCCCAAGCGTTTACAAGATTTTGTTATAAATTATTCTCTTTTCTCTATTATATTCTTAGGGATCAGATTGATTTTCTAAAATTATAGGTGCAGGTAGGTTATTTTCTATGATTTCATTTTGGGACAGAAGAGGGTACATTTCAAAATATTTGTTATAAGAAAGAGGTGTTAGGCTTAATCGGGCTGAGAACATGATTATGTTACTGTGAGACAAACACAGAACATTTGACATAATGTCTCAGAGAAGAGCAAAACATGAACTAGCCCTCGTGATTTCCTTTTCTCCACTAGGCTGCTTTCCTGCCCTGGTCAGCGGAAGGCAATCAGTACACCTTCCCAAATGCGCTATGGAGGCTGGCGTGGGCGCTGATCTGTAAGTCTGAGGAATGAGACGGGAAGCACAATACGTAAGTCTGAACTTCAGAGATGTAGTCCTAAGCCATCCTAACTTCTGGGGATAGTTTTTAGCTTTTGTTCTGAAATAGTTCTCTAGGAAAATAGGCAGATGACACTGGCGCACGTGAAGATCAGTTCACGCCGCGTGCATCGTGCCAGGCACTGGGGACCAAGATAAACTAAGACACAGGCGCTGTCCTCACGGAGTTTGCAGTCCAGGAGGGAAGACAGACGGGAAGGGAGTCCCTGCGGTGCAGTGGGACATATTTGAATAAGTGATCGTTCAGGGCCCAGAGGGATTGCAGGGGAGGTGTGGATGGAGACTCGGCCCCACGTCCCAGCCCACACCGGTCAGTGTGTCCACGCTCGGGCATCTCTGAGAGCACAGCAGGAGGGATCACCATTCAAGTGCACCAGGCCCCTGGGGCTGAGACCTCCCCCTGTGAAGGTCCTTCCACCCCAGTTTGGCCCTCCTGTCCAGTGGTCAGTCTGAGGTCTCAGAAATCCTGGCATGCCCTTGAGGGTCAGGACTGCTCAGGGCAGCGAGGGCTCTGCGGTGCTGAATGAGCGGGCGCTTTGCTTCAGGTGCCAGGTGAGGAGACGGGCCCTCTGCCTACCTGATGTAGCCCACCTGGGGCCGGTGTTGCAGGAACCAGCGGTAGGATACCTTGTCCTTCCAGCCCACGTTCCTGGAGTCCTTCCACAGCAGCCTCACCTGGTCGCTGGTGTCCCCGGTGTGCCACAGGGAGTTGCGGAGATGCTCCCCTGGACCTGTCTGAGACTTCACGGCCTGGACAATGACACAGGCAAGGCTTTAGAACAGAATGCACAGACCACCCACCCTTCCTGGGTGCCTAGGGTGGTGAATTCTTGGGGACGATCTGGCTGCCTTGGATTCAGACAAAAGCATAACCACTTAAGTGCCATGTCTACTGAGGTGACCCCAACCCATTAGTAATCAGCACTGGCCAATATTCCACTAGCCCGTTCCACATTTTTCCTGCTGTAAATCCATCGTTCCCCACATTTGTCTGATGGGGGCTTGAAGTCTGCCTTTTCTCCCAGCAGGAAGGACAGGCGTAGTCGCTCAGCCTTCAAAGTCAGCCCTCTCAAGGAAACAGACGAGCCCATCTCCAACATGGTGTGCCTGAAGATGTACCCCCAAATCTTTACTCGGGTTGACGTTCTCACCATTAGAGGCACCCAGGGGTTAGAATGTAGCTCGTACGTGGGAATGAAGGCAGGGCCCTGACCTGAACACTAGCACAAATGCATCAACTTCTCGGATGAACTAAATGCCATATGGGAGAAACCAGAATTTAAAAGGAGGGTGAAGATCCTGGAAGGAAGGGAGACGAGTGACTTTAAACCACCAACACCTTAAGCTGAATGCCAGGTTCTGCAACAGCTCGGAACGGGGTGGCCTGCCAATACGTCTGCTCTGTCTGCTTCCACATGACCACGTAGAAGCTGGAGCTGTCTTGGTAACCAAAGATAAAGCCGGCATAATCATCGTCCGTCTGGGTGTTTACGTGGAAGGTCCCCTCAAAGTCAACTCCATTAAAAGCTGTGTACCCTGCAGAGATCAGGATAAGACATTAGAAAGGCAGACAAGCCACAGGAACACCTGGAAAGAGTGAATTCTACACTAGTGGTAACTGAGGCCCTGGACATACCCACTGCCAGGCCGGGGTCACTGTTCATGGTCTGCACGATCTCCATGCCCTGCAGAGAGAGTTGGAGGGGTTAAGAGCAATCCTAGAGGGCCTGGAGAAAGCTCAAGGACGCCCAGAACCTCAGGCGTCATGGGTGAGTGGTAAGTGATGTCTGACCTCCACGTAAAGATCTCATTATCTGAGGAATTGCTGTACCTGATTATGTGCTCAAAGAAAGGACTAATTTGTTAAAAAAAAAAAAAGTTCAAAGCAGAATAGAAATAATTTTGCTGAAATTGTCATTTAAGCTGATCCAATAAACTCTTACTTGGAGAACGTACACTTCTAATGAAGGTGACTTGCTGGGTGATGCTAGAAAGCTTAAGCCTCTCTGTGCCTTCCTCCTTCAGTCACACAGTGACCAGGACACGCAGGAGGCAGTCTCCTAGAGAGATCAGGAGCCTGGCTCTAGGGTCAGACCACCTGGGTCCCAATGCCAGCAATCTCAGCCATCCTCCTGCAGTGCTTCCGTGAGCCACCATTAAAGCTTCATGAGACTCAGTCTCATCATCCGTACCACGGGGCTGATGACTGCTTTGTGGTAGGGCTATTGTGAGGAATAAATGCAATGTGGAACAGCACCTGGCTTGCAGTCAGCACCCTCCAAAGTTACCTACTGCCCTCAGAAGGGCCTGTGTTGAGAGGCAAAGCTGAGCTCTTGCCGGCCATGTGACACTCACCTGGTTCAGGACCACCCAGTTGGGATCGATCTGGGCGTCGCCTTCAGGGTCCAGAACCACAGTCTGGTAGGCCCTGAAGTCGGTCAGGGTGACCTCCGCGTTCTCTGGGCAGACGTCGATCCAGTCGATGACCTGGTCCTGGTCAAAGTCTGTCTCACAGATGTCTCCCACACCGTCTCCTGAGTGGGGAGGAGGAGGCGAGAGGAGGTTGATCGTACCGACACCCCCACCCAGACCCCACCATTCCTCGACAGAGAAACGGGCTGGGCAAGGAGCGGAAGAGAGCCCAAGCTCCACCTCCAGGGCTCTGGTTTGCACCCTCATCGGGAGAGAAGCCCTAGAATCAGCTGCATCTGAGCTGGCCCTGGGCCCCCACCCCAGAGTCCTTGTGGTGGGTTGGTGAACCCCACTGAATGTGATCAAAAGAACTTCCTGGGGACAGAGTGGAGGGCAACCATTCAAAACTGACCTTACAGGAAACTCTGGGTGTCCTCTGAGGACAGTGGGGTTCACCAACTGGAGGATCCTAAGCCTGACCTTACACAAGCAAAATGTCTCTAGCACTTTCTGGACTATAATGTATATAAAACAGGGGAATTATTGTCACCACAGCATCTCTACGACCGTAATTTCTGGTGGTCCTTAGGCTGAAGCTGGCCCACCGTGTGTTTTGTTCCGCTGACATGATGGTATTAAGATATCTGAATTTGCATAGCTGTGGATGGACATGCCCCACCAGCTCGCCACAGTCCTCAGCTCTCTGCTGCCTCATTTCTGGCTTTGTGCATCCCTTTCCTTATCTGCTTGGCCCCGCAGGCATCTGAGTTTATGGCCCCACCTAAGCCATGTGCTGCTGTGACTCCTGGTGAAAGGAGCAAGCGGGATGGTGGAGCAGCTCTCCAAGCCCCTGGAGCAGGTGCGTGAGGCTGCTTCTCTGCTCCTAGGATCTCATCCTAGGGCCACTCGGAAGCTGCCAAGCAGCTTTTCTCAGACAGAGGTGGAAACCAGTGTCTACCACACGTCTACTGTCCACACAGGCTGTGGCTACTCAGAGAAGCCGGTTCCCTGGGAGAGGTGCGCCACCAGGTGCCTGGCTGAAGGGAGCCCGGGGTCCCACGCAGCCCTGGGCTGTGCCCACTTACTGTTGCTATCCTCCTGGGCTGGGTTGGGGACCAGCCGGCAGTTGTCTGGTCCAGGGGGCACCAGGTCTGGGATGCCGTCATTGTCATCGTCATCATCACACTCGTCACCAATTCCATCCTTGTCAGTGTCCAGCTGGGCACTGTTAATGACAGTGGGGCAGTTGTCTGTACTGTCCTGGTGCCCGTCTCCGTCACTGTGTGAGGAAGGAGAGGTGGTTTGCATCACAGAGGGCAGGAAGAGTCCAGCGCTCAGGAGGGAGAGTTTGGGTTTGGGGTTTTAACCAGGCTTGGTCTAGTATCAAACCCACATGTCCTTAGATGAGGCTGCCCTCTGGGCTCAGAGACCATTTTCCCCACTTCCTCAACCTGTTTCAAGTAGATCAGGTCCTACGCAGGAAGATAGGGCTGGTTTCCATGATTTTGTGACCAGATGCTCCTATCGGTCCCTGGGACTGATGTGCAAAGGGAACAATGTGAGGGCCAGGGAGTAGACTGCTCGGTGTGAACCCAGGCTCAGCTGCGCACCAGCTTGTGGCCCCAAGCATGATCCCTGACCCCTCGATGGCTCAGTGTCCTCCTCCGTAAAATGGGAACATAACAAAGCCTACTGCATAGGGTTGTTGTGAAGATTGAGTGATTAGAATGGTGCATATTCAATTTTAATAGATGAAAAAGCATTTCTAACCACCAGGCTCTTAGGAAGCCTTGCAATGTTTTCCTTTCTATTACTCTTCATAATCCCCTGCCAGCGGACCCAAGCAGGATTGGATGTGAGGGCCAGCAGGAGAGTGGCGAAGAGGACAGAGCCGCTGCTTCCCCACAGGTGGGCATGTAGGCTGGGCTCAGGCTTGTAAAGCACTTCTCAGAACCCTCATTCTCTGCCTGCCTGATTTTTCTTCTTTCCAGGTCTAATGGCCACCCGAGGATGAGGCTGCCCTGTCCCCAAGGTTTCCCTGAGGTGATGGAGACCGCCTGTGGCTACTGTGGATCAGAGTAGATACTCCCTTCACCTGGCTCTACCCATGGGCTGTGCTGGGCTGGGAACTGCCCCTATGCAGTCTAGGATGGGACGGAGAGGGGTGCCAGGGACCAGTCTATGTCCTTCACGCCATGCTTCCCGGGGTGGGTCCCAGAGAACATGAGGCCAACCTGGACAAGCAGAGACAACACGGCTCAAACAGTGAAATTCCTGGGCATGTAGCAGGGCTGCTTTTGAAATCACAAGCTTGAGCTATTTCCATTAGTGGCCATTCTATACAGGCTTGAAGATTTTTATGCAAAAGCAAGCAGTTCCTGTCCTCCTCGCCAGGGTTCAAGTTTGTGGGAAACGTAGCAGAATGAGTCATTTATTTTAGGCAAATATCTAGCGGCTGGTGGAATAGGATATTTTAGAAATTACTTTGACGGCGATCAGAGTACAGGATGACCTGCAACAGGAAACATTCCTGATGGGCATCATTTAGCGAGGTTGCCACGGCACCAGTTCTGCCTTCCTCTCAAAAATGGAGACATCCTATGTGAGACTCTGTTGTGGACTTGCCTCTCCTCAAGCTGTGGCAACAATATAACACAGCCACCACTTTCTGTAGGTCACCTGAGGGCCAGCACTGGGCCAGGGGCATTCCCTGCAGTATCCTTCATTTTCACTATAACCTGCCAGATGCATTTAATTATCTCTCTGTTGCATGAAGAAATTGAGATTCTGAGAGATTGACAGATGTGTTTAAGTTCACTTGCTGAGCATGTACTTTGCAGCAAGGACACTGAGCACAAGGACGGAGAGGGGACTTTATAGGAGTTGGCCTTGAGCAAGGTTTGGCTTGAGAACCGCTGTCTGCAGGGCAACCTCTCAGAAGAGGTTGAGAAGGGCAAGCTACGTTCCTTCCTGCTTTGCCTTTCAGAATCCCTGCCTCTCATCCTGGCCCACTGCCTCTATAAGGATTCCCTACAGAAATGAAAGGGTGGAGAGGGGGGGACCGCAGGACCTCTGGGGCAGAGCTGCACACGTCTGTGTTTTTGGTGATGTTCCTACGGCATCTGATCCAGCCGTGTGTCCTAACAAAGGGCTCCATCCATGTGGGGCGAGCAGGGCTGACAACATTCATTTGCATAGAACAATTCCACTCAAATAAAGGAGACTGAAAGAAAAAATCCTAAGGACAATGAAATAACAGTGATCTCTCAGCAAACTGAAGCTTTCTATTACGGGACAATGGAGAAGCTTTCCTGCGCTCAAAGTAGAATAGTAAAAGAGCGAATACCTGCAGAGTGCCGTCAATGGAATGGAAACTGTAATGTGCACTCTTCATAAATTAACTCAGTTAATTTTCACAACAGTCCTATGTGCTACCTTCCGTGTCATTCCCCTTTTACGGATGAGAAAATCGAGGCACAGAGAGATTAGGTAAGTTGCCTAAGGCCGGCTGTTTGTCAGTGAAGGAGCTGGGACTTAAATAGAACTGTGTCACTCCAGAGCCCATCTCTGCAGCGAGATGCTATGCTGCCTGTCTTGTAATAGAATCTCACTTGCTAGAGTGCCTAGTGGCCCCTCCTGATACTGTGACCCCCATGCAGAACTTTCAAGGAGGCAGGGCTGTTGTCCCCTGAGCAGCTCAGTCTACCCAGAGAGATCCCAAAGCATGGTGGCAGCAGAAAGCTCTGAAAGAAAGAGCACATCTGGCCCTGTGCCGCTGGGAGATGTGCCATACCTGTCCTGGTTGGTGTCACAGGAGTCCCCAACCAGGTCGTTATCCACATCAGACTGCAAAGAGAACAGAATGTGTTGTTACTTATCCCTGGGCCTGCATGCACAGAATGTTCCAGAGGAGGCAGACCTGGTCCATCCTCACTGGATCTCTGGAATTGGGGTGATGCAAAACTGCAAAAGGACAACACCATATCAATGTAGGCACAATGCTGAACTTTCACAAAAGGCCTTCCAAAATATCAAGCTCCATGGATGGGCTGCCTACACACCAGACGAGCTGGTTGGGAAGGGCACTGGGGCAGCGTGGCCGCAGGTGGAGATGCGGAACTCTGGCACGGGTCGGAGGGGAGCCAGCCACAGGCACGGGGACGAGGCACTCTGGTGGTGATGTGCTTCTGCATGTTGGAGTGGAGCCAGCATGGGAGTGAGTCACAGAGGGAACAATGACTCCCTCTCTCAGGGCTTAGAAAACCCACGACCCATCACAGCCAATTATCCAGACAGGAAGGAGGAGTGAGAGGGGAACACCACGTCGCTACTGAACTTAATCTGAAACGTCCACACACAGGCTGTGTAGGGGTTTTGGGACTAAACGGTTAATTTCCACATAATATTTTCCTGTCTGCAGAAAAAATTTGTTTTGGGCATCATTAAACTCATATTATTAATGTCACAGGCTATCTACAGCTAGCCTGGGAGATTAGTCCAGAGGGCCTCAGATCTCCTGTAATGTCCTTCCTGTCACCTCTGGGCCTGAAGTCTGCAATTTCACCCCCTCTGCTCTGTTAGGTATGCAGCAACAGCAAAGAACTGAGCCGGCGGGCTGTGCTGTGATTTTAGACATTGGTCTTCAGTGAATCTTTGCGTATGGAATTCAGCCCAGAGACTGCATTCCCTGTATCCTACTAACCTGGTTAGGGTTGCTGACATCAGGACAACTGTCGCAGGCATCCCCCACGCCATCACCATCCTTGTCCTGTTGGTCACGATTGGGAGCTTTGGGGCAGTTGTCCAGAATGTTTTTTATTCCTATGAGAAACAAATGCTTCCTTGAGGCAGGCGAACACCCCAGAGAGGTCTGGGACACAGACTTGTAGGTGCTGTGGCGATCACGCCTGCACACAGGCAGTAGTGGCCTCTGCTGGGGCCACCCTCAGACAGCCACTGTGTTTTTAGCAGTTATCTGGACGTAGCGTCAAAGGATGGGTTCTGGGTGACTTGAAAACGAAGGGTGATCTGAGGCATTTATCCAGTGAGTTATAAGTTGTCCAACACAGCAAGGGCTGTCACTGCAACCAGAGGAGGGGGTCCCGAGGGCTAGGTGGGCCACGCCTGGAGAGGGAGCACCTGTGGGCATGTGAACTGTGACTGAGACTAAGGGCTCTGGCAGGGGTATGCTGGAGCCGGCCCATTGTGACGCTCTCTTCCCAGCTTCCCCTTCAATCCTGTCGTCTCGCACTGTTAGCTTGAAATCAGCGATGGTGGGAGTGGTAGTTACATCATGGAAACTGGCAAATGCTACAACTCGGAGCTTTTTGTGTATGTTTTGTTGAGCTGGTTTACCAGCACAGCACTGGGGTGGGGAGTGTATTTCTAAAAGGAGTTTCCTTCAAGACGTTGTCATGTGCTGTTTTTCAGAAACTATTGGAGCCACCTGCACTTTGATGATAGTCATCTATGTGTTATGGAAGCTCTACAGGAACAAATGTCCTTCCTCAAGTCCTGTGAGGCTCCAGGGGGCGCCATGCACACAGACCACAACAGGAGGCCCCTTCAGCAGACCCTGGAGCTGGGTGATGCAGCCGCCCTGCCTCCACAGCCCTTCCCAGAACAGGCAGGGGATGTCCATGTCTGGCAAATGCCTGGTTCTCTGCAGCAGGAGCCCGACTCGGAGGCGGTAGCCTGTGGCCCTGTTCAAGGCCCCTAGTTCAATTCTCCATTTCCAGGACTCTCACGCAGGAAAGGGACGGTGAGGAGTGGGCAAAGGTACAATCTGGAAGACAGATGCCCTACAAAGACACAGCCCTGAAAGACACTGCCTGAAGGGACTCCTACAAGGGTTCTGGCAATGATGTAGAGTTCCAGAAACACCCAAGGTTATTCAAAAGGAGGGTGGGCTGTGGAATCTCCTTCCACAGAAACAAGTGGACCTCAGGTCCCCCAGGCATAGGCTGTGTTGGAACCACCCGGAGCGGGAAGGCCCCCTGAGTCAGTCGGTCCATTCCTGCTCCTAGCAGAGAACAAGGGCAAACAGACAAATGAGTCCCCCCAAAAAAGACAAAGCAAGCAAACCCACCATCGCCATCCATGTCATCATCACAGGCATCCCCTTTTCCATCCCCATCAGTGTCTTTCTGGTCATTATTTAGGACATTCCGGCAGTTGTCACAGGCATCCCCAAAGATATCTTTGTCACTGTTCCTTTGGTCCATGTTGTGAGTCAGGACACAGTTATCCTAAAGGATCAGAAGACTGAACATTTACTCAGACTTTCACTGAATCCCTCCTGTGTGCCCAGCCGTGTGGTGGATGCCGCCCAACCTCCACCCCCATCGTCATGAGTTGTCAGAACTCAGGAGGCCCAAGTTTGTCAGTTTCATATTTTAAACATTTGAGAATCTTAGAATAAAAAGTTGCAGTGCTAAGGGAATGCGTGCATGGAAACTAACATTTGGGATGATGAATATAAACAGTTGACTTCATGGACTTTATTCCATCACCCCTAGTATGTGGCAATTCACAGGCCTTCCCAGCAAAGCAGGTACCTGCTCATTCAGGACCCCATCTCCATCAGCATCCTCATCACAAGCATCTCCAATGCCATCTCTGTCTGCATCTTCTTGGCCAGAATTTGGCACATACTTGCAGTTGTCCTAAGGGGGGGAAACACAGCTCAGAGAGAAATCCACATCTGTCTTTTTGTTTTTTTCAGCATTATAGAGAGATAACTGACAGGTGAAATTGTAAGATATTTAAAGTGTACAATGTGATGATTTGATATACATGTATACTGTGAAAGGATTTCCCCCATCGAGTTGAATAACACATCCATCACCACACATATTATTCCCCCCCCCCCCCCTTTTTGGGGCAGAAAACATTTAAGTTCTACTCTCTTAGCATATTTCAATCACACAATACAGTGTTATCAGCTATAGTCACCATGTTCTACATTAGATCCTCAGACCTTATTCAACCTATAACTGAAAGTTGGTACCCTTTTACCAACTTCTCCCTATTTCCCCGACTCCCATCTACATCTGTCTTAAGCCAAAAACTATTTCTGACCTCGAGACTGACCAAGGCTGCCTGGCTTTGTCGTTGATGACTGTTTTGCTACATTTAGATGCAGCTACTTTAAAAATGCAGTTTTAAATGGAACCCACAGAACCTCTCCCCCAGATAAGATGTGCCCTTGGGAAGCCAAGTGTATGTGTGTTTGTGTGTGTCTTTTTTCCTGCTTGTCCTCCTTACCTTCTTACAGTTCCTGGCAGAGCATGGCAGTTCCTCATCAGGGTAGCTGTCGATGTCCACATCCTTTCCACAGATGTATCCATCACCAGCCCAACCAACTCCGCACTGTGAAGGGAAAGCCCATCAGAGGCCTGCGAAGCTGAGCCTGGTGGGAGGCTGGTGGCTAACAAGGGCCTCGCTCCTGTGTGTGCATCCCCAGAGGGAGGGCTCAGAGCCAGAAAGCTTTGTTGGGTAGGATTTTAAAACCATCAGGTTGTTTTTCAACAGTCTAATGGTTCAAAATTCAAAAAATATAAAGGGAGTTATAGTGAAACTCCTTTCCACACCTGTTCCCTCTGCTCAGGCAATCAGGGCGATCTGTTCTCATGTACACTTTCTGAGACACGCTGTGCTTAGTCAAGCAAATGCACAGGCACACTCTCTTTTTTTCCTTTAACACAGTTTGTAGCACACACATACACAGTGGTGCACCTTGATTTTTTTTCACTTTTTATTAAGATTATGATAGTTTACAACGTTGTGAAATTTCAGTTGTACATTACTGTTAGTCTTGTTGTAGGTGCACCACTTCACCCTTTGTGCCCTCCCCCCACCCTCACCTTGATTTTTTTCAATTAACATTGTATCTTGGAGCTCTTTCCATATCACTCCACGTGGATTCATGTCATTCTTTTTGGCCACGGATGTATCATACATAAGGTGTGGTATGCGTCTGCCTCAATTAATTCAACCAGTCCTCTCCTGGTGGATGTGAGGTTTTTAAAATCTTTTTCTATTGCAAACAGTGCTGCCACAAATAATTCTAGTACATTTGTCATTCTGCACATGTACCAGTTTCTTAGTGGGATGGTTCAAAGTGGGATGATTCCTGGTTCAAAGGGTATTTGTATTTGTAATTTTGAGTTATTGTCAAAATGTCCCCCATATTATGGTCAACTATCTTCTCCCAGTGGAAATGAATGCGTGAATGGGTGGAGTGGCCTATGTGGCACTTTCCTTATCTTCTTGGGCCACAGTCCTATCTCTGAATCTGACAGTCTTCTCGATCAATCTCCACCAAAGGAGGAACTTTCCGAGGTGCTGTACCTCGGTTCATACCCTTTTCTTTTAACAGAAGAAGGTTCTCACAGGCGCAGTGCAGGGTGTGCACGTTCTCTATTCCCTGGAGGGGTGGGCTCTTACCCTACCACCCTCCAGGTGGGCTCTTAACATCAGCCGCTGGGAACAAGCCTTCACTGTCAGCAGAACAGGCATTAAAATAACAGTTATGCCAAACCAGACTCTATAACCATGTTCTCCAATGCCTACACTGATGCTGCAAGGCCATCCTTATCCCATTTTACAAAAAGGGCAACTAGGCTCAGAGTGGTTGAGTCCCTCGCACAAAGTGTCAGAGCTGGGACTTGAACTCAGGCTCGTCCTGGTCACTGTCTTTCGCCATTTCTATTTGCTTGAGCTCCTCCTCTGACATTCTGTACCCTCGTTGGCCTAGTTAAAGGATGGCTGAGAAACCAGAGAAAGGAAGTCATTCCACAAGTGGTGTCCTGGGGATGAGGGGTCCCTGGGAGCTCAGCCCAGGAGGAGGAGGGGTGGCAGAAGAGCAGAAAGAACAGGGGAGAAGGGGGCCTAGAAAATAAAAGAGAACCAGAAAGGCAGGGAGAGGGAAGAGTCTGAGGGGAACAGAGTCAGGGCCAAAGGAAAGGAAACCTTACATGAGTCAATATTAAATTTCCTGACCTCACTAATCAAAATAAGGTGATTTAAGACTGGTGACTTTCTAAGCCGCAGCCTGCCTGTTCTCAATCATCTGCGCTCTCCTTCTGCAACCAGAGATTTAGGAGGCAGGATTCCAAAGGCAGCCCTCCCAAAACTACCCCTATTTCCGCTCAATTGCTTCAGCAGGGCCTTCAGAAGGCCTGGAAGGCTCAGCCGTGGGGTATGTCCTTGACTCATTTTAATGAAGAAAAAATTCCCTCTAGGAACAAATACATTTTTAATGAGCCATTTTCTGGCAGATTACGTTATTTTAGTAGTCACACCAAGCGTATTAATCCTTTACCATCTGTCGTTGTACCTTATTACAATTTCAAAAACATATTAAGAGCCCCATCACCCACCATCCCAGGGAAGTTGTTAATTTGTTCACAGAAAATGAGGATTTAAACATAGATATACACTTGCCTCTCAATGGTAATAAACACGCGCGAGCAACAGGAATGAGGGAAATTGTTGACTTTTTCCCCCCCTCCACCCTAGCTCGCTGCTTCCTCAGGACCTTGTTACAGACTACCTACATTGCTGGAGAGAGCTGACCTCATTACATTTATTTCTTTAACTTATTTTTGATTCTTCTCATTTTTCCTGTTTGAAAAGTGATATGCTCACTGTAGAAAATTTTGCCAGCATAAAGATAAAGAAGTCTAAGTTTGAGATATAAAGAAGAGGGAAAAAGTCTCCCAGAATCCATCCTGCTGCTCGGAGGTTATCAGCATGTACCTGTGAGTCTCAGCCTCTGAAGGGCCACCTGCCAAGGGCCTGGCTCACTGGGAAGGAAGGAGGAGGTGTGCAGCTGAAGATGGCTGATTCATTCGTGCCTAGAATCCCCAGGGACTCAGGAGCCTGGGGTTTGGGAGTGGATGGCAGGAACGAGCCGCCTTCTTTACCAAGGGCCCACTAAACACGCCTGGCGTGAGACCCAATTCAGGCAGTGACTGGCCTGTTCTCGTCCCAGCCTCCTCCTTCCCATTTTGGCTCCAGGGCTGGGAAATGCACAGGAAGAAGAGTGACCACCCACTGAGCTATTCCTGAATCTAGATGGGGGTGGACACAGCATGGCGCCCTCCGCCCTCACCCACTCACCTGCGGGAGACGGGAGGTTTCCCTCTGAGGGTTTATACGACCCACCACCTCTCCAGTGCCACCCACCTCCTGGAGTATTGGGTCAGATTTCGAAAGTGTGAGGCCAATTAGAAATGACAGCAGTACACTAATAAATCATATAAACAAGCGAGGGCAGGAGACAGAAGAGAGGGAAGGAGACTCCTTCACCTCGTGCTGCTCACTTCTCGGGCTTTCCACAGAGGGCGCTTGGGAGCTGGGGCTCCACCACTGAGGTGCCCAAGGGGATGGTGTTGACCCACGGCCAAGAGGGACAGAAAAGGCAACTGATGGTTAGATGGACTTCAGGTTGCTCCCCACAAACTCAATTGATGACCCTGTTCCTATTACATCCTCTGTTTATCTTGACCGAAATGTTTCCATTTTTGAGTGCATTTACCCTGAAGCAAGTAGAAATCAGGGAGGGGTGGTGTTTAAAATGGATGAGGCAAAAATGATAAAGCAAGTAACAAACAACTTACCACGCACGTCACATCCCCCTGCCTCCCTTCGATGCACTGCGCGTTCACGCTGCAAGGATTCAGTTCTGGATTCCTGCAGTTTCTTTCAATTTTGCATCCCCTTGTCTGATCGCCAGTGTACCCTGGTTTACAAGGCCCACAGCGATAAGACCCCTGCAGGGAGCAAGGACAAGACGATGAGCCAGGGGCTTGGAACTGTTAGCAAAGGTACCATGATGGTGTTTATGTTTCTATGTCCTCAGCGATGCCAGGACTAAGGGAGACCCATGCCTGCCTCTCTGCTTCCGTGTACGTCTTATAAGATGGTATGAATGTTGGGGAAGATGCCACCAGATTGGAAGATGCAGCCGTGAAGGAACAGAACTGATGCAGAATAAGGCTAGACAGGGAACCACCATCACTTTGACTTGCCAGCTCTGCTATGGGGGGCGGAGGGGGAAAGGGCTGAAAGTCCCAGTGAGAGGCTTTCCTCTGGGGACAGGGGAGATGGTTGGATTAAAAAGCCAGTTAGAAATTTTCTCTTTTACTGCTCCTTTGGCTTTTTTACAATTGAGAGAAAACGAACAGGTGTACAGAGAAATGTTGGTGATGTTGGTGGCCCTGCACTGAGAATTCTTGATGAGGTGGGCTGCTACGGAAGAAACCTGGCAAATGAGCTGTCAGCCCCATGGCAACGGCACCTCCACAGCCAGGCAAGACTTGTTCTTAAACAGCTTTCCTGAGATAAAATTTACATATTACAGAAGACACTCATGTAACGTGTACAAGTCAGTGATTTTAGTCACTTATGACTCTCAATCGCCAAACCCAAGGATGCCCTTCAATGACCTTTCTGGATCTACCCGCCTCACTGGATTCTCCACTGGTCAGCTGCCTCCTATTCTTGGCTTCTGTTCTTTCTCCTTCGTCTGCTTCGTTTGTGAGGTTCTCTGGAGTTCTACTTTCTAGGCACTTCCACTGTCTCCTTTCCTTCTCCCTGGGTGGCTTTAGTGATTACCTTTATGTCAATGTCTCCCATATCTACTTCTGCAGACTAGCTTTGTCCTGGTGAAAAGCTAAGAAGCAATAAATCCCTGTATATTCCTAGGTAGTAAGGCATTGTGGATAAGAACAGAGGCTCTGCAGCCAGACTGGAAGTCTTATGAGATGTGTGGCCTTAGCCTAATTACTTAACTTTTCTGTGCCTCAGTTTCTTCAACTGTAAAATGCGGATAACAATAATGCCCATTGACAGGGTTGCTGCGAGGATTAAAATAAGTGACTTGATCTTTAGAAAATGCTTGTACATACAAGGAAACCAGGAACCTAGAGATTAACACTTTCCCGAGGACATGTGCTAAGTTAGAAGCAGTACACATGGGACCAGTAGATCTTTCCTGACAGTCCACTCTGCTACACCTATCATCTTGGAGCGGCCAATTTTTCAGAAGTGGGCGGCCAGGTCCTTCTTCCTAGTCTGACTTAGTCTGGAGGGTCCACTGAAACCTGCCCACCATGGGTGAGCCTGCTATTATTTGAAATCCTGGTGGCGTGTCTTTCAGCATCACAGTAACATGCAGCCCCTGTGGTGTGACAGTCAACAGACGATTGTGTGGTTCCCTGACCAGGAAATGAACCCAGACTGCAGCAGTGAGAGTGCCAAATCTTAACCACTAGATCAACAGGGCTGGCTATATTCTGGAATACTGAACTATTAATATAAACTAAGAAGCTCTTCATATTTTTAAAATGCAAGAACAATAATATTTTATTCAATCATTTATCTTAAAAGCCCAACATTGCAACTTTGATAGAAGATAAAGAACAAGTTTGGCATTTATAAAATAATAATTCTTTTTTTTTTTTGGTGAGGAAGATTGACCCTGGGCTAACATCTGTTGTCAATTCTCCCCTTTTTGCTTGAGGAAGATTGTTGCTGAGCTAATACCTGTACCAATCTCCCTCTATTTTGCATGTGGGATGCTGCCACAGCATGGCTTCATGAGTGGTGTGTAGGTTGGTGCCCAGGATCTGAACCTACAAACCCCGGGCTGCCTAAGTGGAGTGTGTGAACCTGACCACTATGCTACCAGGCTAGCGCCTATAAAATTATTTTTATATAAAAAATTACTTATAAAATTACTCTTAGACTAAAAACTTTTTCAGCACAAACTTTTATCCTCATTTGCCAGATATATTATGCCCATATGTTGTACATGTTTTGCGGTTATGATTTATAAACATACCCTTGTTTTAATAACTGGTTTGCTTCGATAACAACAGCCATGAGAAACACTTACCAAAGTGTTAACACAGATGGAATTGAGAACGCATGCTCCATTTCGACACTCATCAATATCAGCGCAGACCTAGTGCAGAAAGGTTTAAAGAGACACTCTGTTTAAGGAGAAAGGCAAATAAATTTTGCTTTGTTTTGATATCTTTGTGTGAAGTGAAGATATGGAATTTCAGGTAGACGGTAATTAGAGCATCATTTCAGCCATCTCCCTGTGTTTGTACCCGTCCGTAGTTACCCTAATTCCAAGTGATAGCTGCTTACTTGGTATTTAAAGTTGTTCAGAAAAGACAACTTGTATGATTAACCTGTTCCACAACTTTTTCAGTCAAGAAGGTTCTTCTTTATCCTGCTTGGGACTTAGTGTACTTCTTCTATCTGAGGATTCCTATCTTTCTTCATTTCTGGAAAATTCTCAGCTTCCCTCTGCTCCAATTCTTTCTATTCTTTCTTTGGAACTACAATTAAACAATTAAACAAACACTGGGCTTTCTTATTACTCTCTTCTTTTTTTTTAACTTTTTATTGAGATTATGATAGTTTACAACCTTGTGAAATGTCAGTTGTACATTATTGTTTGTCAGTCATGTAAGTGCACCCCTTCACCTTTTGTGCCCACCCCCCAACCCCCATTTCCCCTGGTAACCACTAATCTGTTCTCTTTGTCCACATGTTTAACTTCCACATATGAGTGGAGTCATACATAGTTAATCTCCTCTTTTGACTCTTAATCTCTCATCTATATTTTCCATATCTTTATTTCTCTATGCTGCATTCTAGATGACTTCCTTAGATCTATCTTCCAATCTCTAAATTCCCTGTTATCTGTCTTGCCCATCTATTGAGTTTTTAATGTCAATGATTATATCTTTCATTGAATAAATTTTACATGGCTATTTTTCAAACTTGCTTACTTTCTTCCCCCGACATTGCCCTGTTCTTTAATTATGGTATCCATTCCTCCCTTTTTCTCTTGATCCTTTTGAACTTGTTTTTTATTGATCATGTTTCCTCATGGTAGCCTCTTCATATAAATTGCCATTTTTGTTGATGAGCATATCCTTGGTGGCCCCACTTTTGCCTGTGGGCGTTTGACTGGCCCTGAGTTTTGGAGTCTCTTCACAAAGTGGCATGGCTTTGACATTAGCCAGGGCCCTGGGGATTTTATTACTCCGTGGCTGGTTTTTGTATTCATTTTTTGGCTTGTGTTTCTGCATTATATGTGTAACTTAGATTTGGAGCTCACAACCGTATGTGGTACAAGCTTGGAGCTTTGGTTTGTTCGGGGCAACCTTCATTTCTGTCAACCATGTTCCAAATCAGAGATACCAAGCTTCCTTGTTGATCTGGGGGCTGGTAAAGTTTTCCCATTTCTTAGTACTGGGTAAGGCAGCCCTTTGAGGCTCCTGGCTTTATTCAGGAGTATAAGGTCTTTCTGAAGGTTCAAGACTACATCTGCTGTACCCACATAGGTGCTAAAGCCCGTTCCCCACTCCTTGGTCCTACACCCAAATCCCACTCCCACAAGCTGCTGTGGCATCAGCTTCCACCCACAGCTCTGGCTTTGAGTTCCCTTTTTGTTTCTAGAATCTGCACATTTTCTTTGATTTCTTCTGATATTAGGGATGCATTAAATTTGTCATTAAATTTTAGCAAGGTGGCTCCCTTCTACTTCAGTTCAGTCTCCCATATTGCTGGCAATCCACCAAGAAGTGCTCCTTCCAGCTTACACAAAGCACCTTCAGTTTCGTCTGTTTTCCTTGGTTTAGTCTTGGAGATTTTGTCATGAGAGGAGAGAGGAAAAACTTTGGGTCATTATCCGAATGGCTTCTTGTCATTCACATGTGTCTAGCTTGCGTCCTTTCTCTAGTTAAAAAAATGATGCCCTCTAGAATCCTTTGATAGGCAGCTAGGAAATAATGAACTCCTGCCCTTCTTCAAAGGTAATAATTTCCCTAAGGTAGTAAAATATATTTATAGACCAACCATTTTTAAGGGCTGAAAACATCAAAAAGAATTTCACAGTCAGTCAGTTGAATAATGACCAGGATATAGCAGGACATTTGGAAATAAACGGAGACTGTCACAAAGTGCTCAAGTACTTTATGGCAATTTATAGCTTATATAAGAAGAAGGGGGGTTTCCCCAGGGGATTATTTCCTCTCTTGAAATCCTCTCATCTCTAAAACAGCTTCTGATCAGCAACAATGGCTCCATAAAAGTGACCTGATTTTTCAAAGCTTTTATTTGTTTCCCTGATTCTCAAGTTATTCTGCAGGACAAAATGCTCACTGGCGACCAACAATAGAAGCCTGAAATCAAGCGACATATTCAGTATCACCTCATTCACTGTTTTGCTAGTGATACGCAATTATCCCAATTTAACAGCTTGCTCCCTGCTAGACTTCATGAACGTATAAGCCCAGAAATGAGTGGGAAAGCGTCCTAACTCTTTATTGTGCACCATGACATTCCACATGGCATTGGCTGTTCAAGGAGGCAAAGAGTTATACGGGAAGAGATGGGAAACAATCAGAGTTTTTCTGTTGGTAATTAAGATAAAAAATGAATAGGAAGACCATGACATCAGCCCACCTGCTTGTTTGACTTGGCAAAACTGATCCCAACACCCTGCAACACCGGCCCTGAGAAGCCCACTGGGCAGGCGTCACATCTGAAGCCGGGCGCCAAGTTCACGCAGCGCACGCCTGGGTAGCAGGGATGATATTTGCACTGGAGACAAAACAAATTTCAAAGTCTTTAGCTACATGGAGAAAACAGTCTCAAGTTTCACTCATCTATTTGCACATGCTCATTTATTCATTTAACTATCCATTTTTGGGTTGCCAAATGATAAAAGGAAATAGAGCCTTCCAATTCTGTAGTCACCCACGGAATCCCTGACCCACACAGTCTGGGGCTGCCTGTCAGTTACAGAATAAGGGCACAGCCAAGTAGAAGGAGTCCTTCGTGTTAGCCAGTCTACCTCCCGGTGTAAACTGCCTGATATTCTAACTTGGACTTTTAAAATCTCTGTGAAAGGATGGTGCTCCCGGACCACTTGTCAGCTGGCTGTTAGATGAGCCAGAGGGATTACTGAACCAGCCACTCACATGAAAAGACCTCGAGAAGAGAAAGTCAGGGCAGTTGCTTCTTCAGGAGGATGTGGTCCATGGGAGTCTGTGCCTGCCTTTGTGCCCTGTCAAGTCCGTGGCTGTTCCAAGGCTCTCAGAGTCTAGGAGATTGATTCTGATCCTTTTTTTTTAACCACTTCAACTAATGTAAAAAACATGACCACTTCCTGTCCTTTCATAAGGAGGAAAATTCCAGCTCACAGATAAAAACCAGATGCAGTTCTATAAAATATGTGCAGCTGTTTCTTCAATTGAGGGATTATTAGAGACCATCTTAATTGCTTACTACTTGGGGAGATAATCAGCTGAGTGCTACCAGGAGCCTGCAGGAGCTGTGTGTGTGTCTGTGTGTGTGGGCACGGATATGTGAGTTTGCATATGTGTGTAAGCATGTGAATGTGTGTGACCACATATGTGTGTTTGCCTGCATGTGTGTGACCACGTATGTGTGTGAGTGTGTGTGTGAGTCTGCACATGTGTGTGTCAGCATGTGCCTAAGTTCCTTTCATGCACCTCACCCCCTCCATTTCTCCTGCCAGCCTTCCTCTGGCCGGGTGGGAGGGGAAAGGCACATTCTGGTAGCAGCCTTGCTACCTACTACGAACCCTGCTTTGGGATTGGAGTAGTCACTGGCTAACCGTGGTCTTGAAACGGTCTCTTTCAGAAGCTTTGCCAGCCAGCCAAACAGCCTGTAGTTGCTGGATGTGTCTTTCTGGCTCTGTCCCTGGGCACTTCTGGCTACTCACAGGTTATGTACCCTCCTCAACAGGTCTTGTTGGTTTGAGATTCCCTTCTACTCCTCTATTTTAGGAAGCCTGAAGAAATTAGTTGCAACCCTTGAAATATATCCTTACAGAGATCTTCCCCCTCCCACATTTGCAAAAGTATAGAAAAATCAAAATTGTAACATAGATTGCTAAAGAGAAATAATCCGTGTTAGAGTATAAAGCTGAATTCTCAGCATTGTAGCAACACGGAGCAGTAGATGAGCTGGAAACAGAGAGAGAGAGATTACAAACACAGCCACAACCACGAGTCACGCCTCCTTCCTCCCGCCGCTCACGCTCACAGTGTCTCATGTCTTCAAAGATTCACAAGGAAGTGATTTTTACGTAGCCTGAGGACAACTCAGGTCATCTCTTGTCATCAGCTTGCCTTCTTTTCCCACAAGCTGCAGGGGATGCAGGATTCTTAGGGAGCCCCCACCCTGTCTAGCCGAACTTTTACCTCATCAACATCAGAACAGGTGACCCCATTTCCCGTGTAGCCCTCGGGACAGGGCCCGCACTGAAAGCCATCTCTGGTGTTGGTACAGCGGACGCCACGGAAACATGGGTTGGAATCACACCGGCGCATTGGGGGTGTCGGAGGTGCTGGGGGTGCGGGGGGCACCAGTGTGTTCGGGGTCGGAGACTGAAAGCTGAGAGGACCTAGAGAAAGACAATAATCCATAGGCTTATTCACCACCAGAAAAACAGCTAATACAAAAGGAAATTTGGTTCCCCGATGAACTTCCCTTCCCTCTGACTCTGTGCCAAAGCTCCAGAAACCACAGCCAAGGCGGCCTCACCCCAGGCCCTTCATCAGTCTGCATCTGCTCGTCCAACTCCGAAGGAGCCAGTTACTACAAATGCACTTACCGCAAGCCTGGCATTCAGCTATGGTGTTTCGCAAAAACGTTGTTTCCTTGACCTTTAGAAATGAGAAGGGAAAAGAAAAGATGGAAAAGAGTACCTGATATATAATCCAGGAATGAAAGAATCTGTGTGCAGCAATCTATTAAACAGCTGTGGGTTTTTTGATGAGGAAGACTGGCCCTGAGCTAACATCCGTGCCCATCTTCCTCTACTTTATACGTGGGATACCTGCCACAGCATGGCTTGATAAGTGGTGCGTAGGTCCACACCTGGGATCTGAACCGGTGAACCCCTGGCCTCCGAGGGAAGCATGTGAACTTCACCGTTATGCCACCGGGCTGGCCCCTGCACAGTTCTTAAAGGGAGAGCTAACGTAGGCCCTGACAGCTCTCGCTCTGCTTGGAGCCATGGTCCGTTTATTCCATGCTTGTCCTCCATCTCCGGAGCCCTTGCAGTGGAGCCCCAGGGCGGCAGGCTGCGTGGGGCCACCTGCATTCTGGCTCCAGGTCCACCGCCCTGCTCTGCAGGCCGGCACTCCACCAGCTTGTCACAGAGCTTCTCTGATAAGACTGGGGCTTTTCTGACGGTTTGTCCTCCCTGTTACCTGCTGTCTCAGAAGATCCTTCACCTCTCCCAGGAGCTGGTTTAGTTGTGTCATTTGCCCCAAGAATTGACGATTAAAGTCTCCTGTAGCAATAGCAAAAGGTAAGGAGCATTCAGCCAGTGACAGCCCTCTCTGTGGTGACTCATAAATGACTTCCCAGAGAATCATCATGACAAAAGCCTAGGGTTTAGGAATTTAACTTGGGGTAATTCATCCAATTCACCTAAAAAATAATGATAATGATGCCGCTAGCTAATTAGTTCAAGTTCAGATGAGTTACAAAAATAAAGATGCAATGGAAATATTTCTTTCCCTGGACTTTGGCACAGGAGCATGATTTCTGAGGATACACCCTGTAGGGCTGCTGTGCTGACAGCCCACGTTTCAGTGATGGGACCCAGCCCATCCAGGGGCCTGGGGCTTGTTTTTAATGAAGGTGCACAAACTGTGCAGGAGCTCACACCTGTGCTCGTGGCGGCCAGCGGCTCACTCTGCTGCAGGAAGCAGTCTTGCAGGCTGGCGACCTGGAACAGCGAGCCTCGCACCACCAGCTTCAGCTCTTCCAAGAAGTCCTGGAAGAAACCACATTCATAGCACACATTGCTGATGCTGTTCAGAAGCCAAGGTGTGTACATTCTCACACAAGTTTCGTAACAGAGTAGCCCTGTATATTTGGACCCTGACATCTTACATACTTTTGTGGGTCTGCCTTTCTCCTAAAGCCTGCCAGCCCTGTCCTTTTGACTGACACAAATACGGAAGGAGCCAGTAGCCTAGGAAAATGCTGACATTCAGCTCAGCCTGAGAGTTCATCGAGGTGGCTCTGAGAAGAGCAAAGGCTTTTTCCTTCATGGCAAAGAAGTTATTTTGTGGCACGAGACTCTGAAGACGTGTCTGGAATTTGTTTATGGAGTTTAGACTGTAATAAATAAGACACTGATCCCAATTACAAACACTGTTGTTTTTAGGATGTCTTGGCTCCAGGTTTTAGCAAAATTTCTGATTTCCCTGGGCTATGAGCATGAATAAACAGTCTATTCTAGGATTATTAGGTAGCTGGCATCATATTGTCACATTACTGGTTGATATCGATTATTCACTGTTAGTCACAAAGTCAGTCAGTTTCCTCACCCCTTTATTTTGGAACTTTTAGTCATACCCACTATTATAGATACATGACGGAAAAAGTTTACGTTAACTGCCAACGTAAAGTCATCATCTTTATTTTAGAAATGAGCATGCTGAGGATTTTCAGAGGAATCCTACTTTTTAATTTAGCTAAGTTATGTATGCAAGAAGTGCTATGTAACAGATACTGTGCTGGACATCAGACTATAAGCTCTATGGAGGCAGGACCATGACTATTTTGCCCACCACAGTGTCCCTAAGGCCTAGAATGTGCCTCTTTGTTGACTAATTGTGTAAATGAATGAATGACAAGGTGACTATGAAGGTGGAGCACTGTGGTCCCTGCTAATAGTCTAAGAAGGTAGAACTTTTGAGAAAATTCTAAGGAGCATAGTTTCTGATGACCTTGTCCTGGCTGACTCCTGGCTTTTAGAATTGACTTATTTGGTAGTGGACATTAATTTCTGAAATGGTCAGTGACATAATTTCTGACTGTCATTCTGATTATCTGAGCTAATTTGGGGATTCAGAAATAAAGTTTAGCATCTCTTACTATTCATTTTTTTTCTCTCTATATAAATCTCTCTACACTAAATACATATACATCTTTCTCTCTCTCTGCAAAAACAAAACAAAAAAACCTTGGATTTTAGCTTTCTTTCAATTTCTGCTTGAAAATGCTTCCTATTTTCTAAGCACAAAATTCTTGTATCAGAGCATAGTTTTTATATTATTATCTAAAACTTCTTAGCATTCCTGCTTGTAATGGGAATTATTGCTTACACCCTGTCTCTTCGTAGAAAGGGTTCAGAGCAGCTTGTAACTAAAGCACATATAATAAAATAAAATAGGAATGGAAAATGAGGATTGAGAGAAGACAATGATATTATGAGCTTGTAACAGATGAACAAAGTTACAGATTTTGGCACTGACTTCCACATTCAGGAACTACGACCAGTTATAATTAATGGAAAGGACAAAGAATACTAGTTCTTTATAGGAAACAAAGTATTTCCTAGCACAAAACTCTAAAAGAAATTTTTGTGGCAATTTCTACAGAAAGTGCAATGATATAATGAAAAAAATACTATTAACATAGCATAAAACAGAAGACAGAGGTGATGGGACTTATAAGGCCTCATGGAACTAGGCCGGCAATGAGGTCCTTTTTGTTCGGGATGTTCTAATAAGACCTGTGAAGAATGCCGTTCCTAGCGCTCGGCAGTTCCAATCATTCTTTTTTACTTTCATTAAAAAATAATAAATAATAACACTATAGAAAGATTGAAAATAGATCATCCTATTATGCTGGGATAGCTTAATTTTTGCTATTCCTTTCCAACTTTACATTCATATCCAAAAAGTGTCAGCTTATCATCTAAAGCAGAAGATCCCAATTTTGGCCTCACATCAGAATCAGTATTTTTAAAAATCCTGATGCCCAGGTACCATCCCTACAGATTCTGATTCAATTTGTCTGGAGGGTGAGCCCTCTACCAGCAGTTTTTAAAGCTCTGCAGGTGATTCTAATATTCGGCCAGAATTAGACCCTCTCGCGATGTCAGCACCCTCCTCTGCACTCCCTGAACCTCGGCCACCCATCTCTCCTCTTTGGACAATGGTCTGTGGGTTCCTACCTGTGCCTTCCTCTGGAAAGTCCTCAATTCAACGGACTCAGCATTCTGGGAGAGGCCAGAAAAGGCTCTGGGGAGATTGTGAACGGAATCCACTTGCTTGCAGTCCAGGTAGAGATCCACAGAGCCAGCCCCTCGCCGTAAGTTGGTCAGTCTCAGGAGGACCCTGTGCCGCCTGCCATCAGCCAGCTGCAGGTTGTTGAAAGCCACCAGGTGAATCTTCCCATCATTCTTCAGGTAGCGGAGGATGGCTGGAACCAAGCACAGATCGACAAATGATGAGATAAGGGAACAGGGGAGATTCTGAGCTGGACAGCCTCCAGGTCACACAGCTGGGTGGCTGGAAAGAATGCAAGCAAGTTGGAACCATGAATTTCCAACATCTTGTAGGCCAGGCATTGTTCTAAGCACTGGCAAGCCACCCTGTTGCTGAGGATGTTTTGTGCTTATGGAGAGACAGACAATACATAGCAAACGTGAAAATAAACAATATAATTTCAGATAATGATAAGTACAATGAGCCAGCAGAGCCCAACAAAAGTCAACTAAAATCCATCTAAGCTCCTGAGGGCATGAATTCATTAATTCACCAAGCATTTACTGAGCGCTACCATGGGGCTGGGTGCTATGCTTAGTTTCTTTAAACACTTAAGTTCTACTCATTGCAACCCTATGAAATTGGAACAACTAGTGATGTGGAAAGTGATGCTCAGATAAGTGAAGGAACTTGCTCAAGGGCATAGCAAGTGGCAGGACTAGAATTTGAAACTGTGTGTGGTTTATTCCATGACTAAAAGAATGGGCAAGGACAGGCCTTTGTAAGCATCTGTTGAATCAAGGGTAACCTGTCATACTGTCGCTCATATTTATGAGCAACCTATCCTCATATTTAACAAAGCTCAGTTAGAAAACCAAAGGTATCCACGGGTTCAAAAGAAGGACCAGGAGGGAGACCCACCATCTGATTTTGTTTGTTTTTTCTACACAGGTAGCTATCTATTCACAGATGTTATTAAGCTCACTAAATGAAAATTCATTCAAATTCTAAAATTCTGGTTTTCTGCCTTGCTTTTTACTCTATTATTGTCTTGAATATATTGAGCCTTGACCTAAAATCTATGCCTGGATGCTGAACTTTTGGGAGTGAAGCCCATTGGGTGAGGTTTGCTGTAAAGACTAGAGTGATTTGCTTCCAAGGGCTTAATGAGTTTACCAAGAACACCTCCAGGTCCATTTGTAGGTACCACTGCCAAACCCAAGTTCATCACTAGAAACAATCACTTCAGAAATCTTATAATAAACATTTGAGAGAGGGAGGGCTGGCCACTTAAATTATGGTATAATCATAAAACAAAATACTGTGGAACAGTTGCATATTAAAAACACAAAAAGACATTCCAAGTATTTTATGGAGTGAAAAAAAGGTTATGAGTCAGTATAGTTTCAACAGAAAAAAATGTATGTGTGTATGTATATATATGTATATATGCAAATACAGGTAATTAGAAGGAAATATGTCCACATTAATATGGTCATTGATGGGCGCTTGGATGATTGTTTTCCTCCTCTTGCTCATCTTCATTGTCTAATTTTTTGAGAAGAAACATGCATTACTTATATAAGACAAAAAAGTGAAAAAGAAATGAATTACACACATATACCCAGACTGTGCTGCTGTCACTCTGAATGATTCTCAGAAAGTAATTCAGACAATCTTTCCTCAAGTACCTTTCCTGTTGAGTGTAAATGCCAACTTGGTGCTGCCCCACGGAGTAGCCAGCCAGGAATACCTGTTTACATTGCAGTATTGCCAGAGAAAATAATCACCACTGTCAAACTCAGGATGTATCTGAAATATATTAGACTTTCTAGGTTGATTTTCCCATCCCTTCTAAAACCTGTCTAGATTTGCTTTTCCATTTGCCCATGGCTGGTGAGGGCCAGGTGGCATCAGATTCTGTGATGTAGAGAGATGCCAGGAGGAGTCAGGAGATCTTCTCGTTGCCTATGTGGTCACCACCACTTGCTCCCTGAGAGAAGAGAATTGCTAAGACCTGGCAAGGTAGACGGGCTAGAGGCCTTTCTATGATGGTAGTATAACACTATGTTTCCTGAAGTAAAGTATTGGTAAGACTTAAACAAATGTGGTACGAAGAGAAAGAAAATAGTGGGAAGGAAGAAAACAGACATGAGCAGACATTCTTGAGGCATTTTAAATATGGGGTTCAATTGGATTTTTACCCATTTATTCACTACTGTTGAGAATTTACAGTGGTAACCGCATGGCTGGAAACTGGAGGTACATATGGTACCCAAAAGATGGGGAAAATTGAGCTCAAACATACGCACTAATTCAGTTTTTAAAAACTTCTACCTCTTTACTTTTTTGAACAGTTTTGCAAGTACCTGGAGTTTTTCCAGGCCAATAAAAATACCACTTGGACCACCAACTTTCACTTGGTCATAGACACGTATACTCAACATCTCCTTATTCTTGTTACAGCCACAACTACTGTTCTGCACATTAACAATTTAAGTGGATTCCCATAGTGGTTTCAAATAAATACCCTTGGTTTTCCTCCCCAAACTGAGGATTTCTGTGGAATTCAGAGGAAACATATTTTCATGGGCATCTTGCCTGCTTTTAAGAGGCCTTCTCCCAGGGCATGTGGGCCATGATTTATTTTCATAATGGAATCGTGTAAGTTTAATTTTATAAATAGCACCTCTTGGAGTACTTTAATGTAACAGGTACACATTAAATGTTGTGAACATGAACTTTCAATGAATAATTAAATGACTAGATTTAATGAGCTTTTAATATATAAATGAAAAAGTTTAGAGAGTGGCAATTCAACGTCTACTGCAGGCAGCAAAACCTACTTGTGTGTTAATGCCATCATTGAAGGGGATTCTATCCTTCTGCCTTGCTGTGTGTTGCAAGGCAACACTAAAATGACAAATTCCTCATGCTCCTAGATCTTGAGACAACAGCAAGAGGAAAAAAAGGAAAAGAAGAATTATGGAAACTTCCATCTTCACAGTGTCTGTTGGCAGAAAAATTATCAAGTGCTTTGTCATTTACCATTCTTCATACTTGATCCAATAACTCTCATTTCTCTTATGGCTTCCATTTTTCATTTTTCTTTTCTATTGCAGAGTCCTTACTTCAGTGCTTCTCTACTTATTTTATCTTCAGAGCAGTAAGACGACCCCAGAGGGCAGACAGGCACCTGCTTAGGATACTCAACGTTTTCACATCAGTCAGGCCGAGTCTGGAAACAGCCTAGAGTTCCGGCCCGGGAGCCTGCAGCCTGCTGGGTGGGGGTCTCCCTCATCTTCTCCAGAGGTGGAAAATCGGATGGAGAGAAGAGACACAGTGCCCTTCCTCTCTGCTGCCCCCTTTCCCAGTGCTCACCTCACCCTACCTTAGCCCAGCACACACACAGCAGAGGGGGCACAGGGAGGGGCAAATACTACAGAGTGAGTAAGACGGGCATTTCCCCTCCAGAAGGAGCAACAGGGCAGCACCCTAGAAGGAGCCGCCTTCTCCTGGGCCCACCACCCCTCCGCCTGTCTCCCCCCGGGAGCATCACACTCAGGGAAAGTCAGCGGGGACAATTCTTCAGCTGCGGCACACTCAGTTCTCTGGTTCCCTTCTCACTCACCACCAGCTGGAACAAGCGTGCTTGGTGATTTCCACCTGGCTCTCTCGCTGCCCGGAACAAAGAACTCAGGGCACATCTGATTAAAACTGAAGACTGCAGGTCTTCAAATGGCCTTTCTGCCTCTTCTTGGTTCCGTCTCTGGGTTTCTCTGCCAGATTCCTGACTCCCCTTCCTCCTGAAGGTCTCCGTCTGCACAGTTTTTCTGGATGGACAGCTTGAGCTCCTCACGGGACTGTTCTGACCAAGTTATTGCCTTCTCAAAGTCACATGCAAACAAGCGAATGAAATCCTTCAATAGCCCTCTACTGGATCCTAAACAATGTCTAAACTCCTCACCCCAGAACCGGCCCCGCCCTTCCAGACCCTTCTCCCTGACGATGCCCGACCAGGCTGAACGACCTGTCCTACGTTTCCACCTCTCTCTGGCTCTCTTCAGCCTCCTCATCCTTCTCTCTCTGCAGAATGTTCTCCATCGTTCTACTTCCTGCTCCATCATCGCTACACACCTGAAGCCAAGATTCAGCTCGAATGCACTCTACTCCCTGAGGCCTTCCTGCATGCCCATGGGTTGGAAGTTATCTGTCTCATTCAAATTCCCATAACGTGTTCTCTGTGCTTTTCTAGGTGTACTTTTCCAGGACTTGCATTCCAGTCATGGCTCAGATACTGAAAAGCTATGTGACCCTGGGCCTGTTCATTTTGCTAAGTGTCCATTTCTTAAACTATTAAATGGAGTTCATAGAAGCTGCCCTTCAACTCCATTTTGTTTTTTGTGGTGGTCAAATAAGAAAACGCAAAACTGTAAACTGCTATACAAATGTAGGTATTAGTATATTTATTTTTGTTTATTTATTATCTTCTCTATTAGAGCAGAAACTCTTGGGATCAAGAGTCTATTTCTTACTAATTTTACCATATACCATAGCAACTGAGAGCATCAAGCACAACTATTTATTGAATAAAAAATAGATGAAATAGAGTATCCATGTGTCCACTCTGATTTTTTTTAACCCACAATCTTTTATCAAAAGGTGGGGGGCAGTTTCTATTGGTTTGTGCCCATAAATCCTTTCCTTCTAAACCTGCAACTTTGTGTACTTGACAACTGGGAGCTGATTTCATGGCAACATTTCCATGCCTGGGTACCAGCCTGAGACAGGAACCACATTGCCCAGCCTGCTTAAATACCATCTCAGTGACTGGCAGGAGATGAAAAAGCAAACCCAAGCAATGAAGATTTGAAATATTGCTATCTTGGGGAAGGATTTTCGAAAGAGTTTTTGAAAAGTGGACCTGGTAGTCAAAAATATTATGATGTGTTGAATGTCAAAGCAATGAAGCAGAGTGCCGGCTTTAAAGAACTGGAAACGATAATATTTTGTCTGCTTGGGCAAAGGAGTTCCCAGTGACCTAGCCTGGAGGCAGCAGACTAGTGAAGGTAGTCTGGGACTTTCTGCTTTGCTTGGCAAATGGCTTTGCTCTTTGGCACTTTTAAATATATGAGGAAAGCCATTGCTGTCAACCTTTCCTCTTCTTTTTAAATAATTGTACATTTATAAAAAGCCTTCTTGCCATTAATGTCTCTTGCGATGGATATCCTTGTTTGCTTTGCTTATTTATCTTTATGACCTATACACTAGGTCTTCGTAACTTTAGTGCTTTGGAAATATATATAAAAGGTAAATCATCAAATTACATTTCCTGAAAGTACTCTGGGTGACTCCCAGGGGTGTCAAATGCAGTCTGTGTGTTTCCAAATTTTCTTATAGCAGTTTGAACAAATGTAAAGTTTACAGAGTACACACACACACACACACACACACACACACACACACAGAGCAAAGAAACCACCCAGTGAAAGGAATTGTACAGCAATTAAATGAAACATCTGCAGAAAGCTTTACATTTGGAGAAGTTGAGACTGATCACTGTACACAACTGTCTAGTAGGTGAGAAAGCTGTGAGTTTGCACAGACTCCCAAGGTCGTGTTAGAGAGAGCTGCCGAGCACTTTCCTAAGCGCCCATGGAACCTCTCTAGCCTTAGTACAGCCACAGAATATTAGCATTATAAGTCATCCAGCTTAATATCTCATTTGACAAATCCCTTCAGTAAAAGCACAGCCTCTACCAGCACATTCCAATAACAAGGAACTCATTACTTTACAGAGAAACCCATTTCACTTTTGGATTGCTCTCCAAGATTTTCCTTTTACAGAGTCAGTATCTGTTTCCTCTGACTTCTACCAACGGGTCCTAATTTTACTCCTCAGAGCTATAGACAGATTTAGTCTTATCCTCAACCCACATGAGATTCTTCAAATTTTTAAGGAAACTTCATCTCTCTTATGTCATCGTCTAGCTCCTTTATTTCTCCAGTTCCTTTAACTTTTTGACCGTTGATGGGGTAGAAAACTGGGTCCGGAGGGGTGGACTGTTGACTCTCCTCAAGGTAATCTCTGACTTGACAGTGCCCCCGTGAAATGTACCCTGGACTAGACACAACATTCTAGATGCGGCCTGGACAATTAAGAGGACAGTGGGACTATTAGGTCCTTTAATCTGGCCACATGTACACATTAACGAAGCCTAAAATTTAAGACGCTTTTTAAAAACAGTTGCATCACTGTATCCGTTCATTCACCCATTCAGCGAACATTTTTGAGCAACTGTCATGCGTCAGGCACTGTGCTTCACACTGCCTGGTTCTCGGTGCTGGTGACTAGGTCTCCCACATCCACTACTTCTATAGCTGACTTTCCACTCTGAGATGATGGATTTACATTTATTCTTGTTAAATTTGATCTGCCTGATTGTGACCCATTGTGTCAGCCTGGTAGGACCTGTAAATCTTGAAGACAGTATCCAATATGTTCAACAGTCTTTTTCAGCTTAGTGCCAACTGCAAACATGATAAAACACTCTCTGTGCTTTCATCTAAGTCATGATATGTTGAACAGTTCAATGCCCAAGATAGAGCCTTGTTGAAAACCACTAGACACTTTGCTATAAGGCAACTTATCAACTCCTAACAGTACTATTTATCTAGCTCATGCTTTTCATATTATTCAGACAGGTATAATGAGTGACTTCATGAAATTCTTTCTGAAGTCAAGATACATTATGCTCACAGCATCTTTTTGATTTATCAGCTTAGAAACTTTACTGAAAAAAAAAAGTTTGGCATGACTTACTTTAGTAAATCCACTTATCTTCAAATAATCCCAGATTTCTTTTCCAGGCAATCCCAAAATACACGAATAATAATATAACTCTCTGGGGGTTTGTCCTAAAGTTCACTAGAGTTCTTTTCATTTTCTGCATATGACCACTTTAAAATTGAGTTCATTCAAGGGCACCTCATAAGATTGCTGAGAGAGTTAAAAGGGAAAACGAGTGTTGAGCTTTTAGCACAGTCCTGGTACATTGTAAGGGCTCCATAAATATTATTATTAATGTTTGTGGCACTTATTTTTTCCCCTTCATTATTGAGTTGAGAATTCCAATTTTCAAACTCTTCCATCTGTCTCAAGCTATCTCTCTCCTTAGCCTGCAGGCTTCAGAACCACTGCTCTGAACTATTTGACATCTCCTATCCTTAGGCAAAGGAGCTTGACTGACTCTCTCCAGTCATTACTGCAAACTCTTGGGGTTCTCTTCATTTCCCTAGCACCAAGTTGTTCTTCTGGGGTGATCGAATTAAGACTAAGAAGCAGTTCTACTCATTTCTTTTTCTGAAAGGTGAAGCTTTCATCAAGGCAAGCCGGAGTTCACCAAATCATCATCTTTGGAGGACAGTTGTCTAAATAGTAGATCGATGTCTCTCTCTCTCTCCAAAAATCTGAAATTTTTATTGAGCTGCACAGTCTAAAAAATTTACTATACTTTATATAGTTCAGTTCTTGCAATCAACCTGTGAAGTAGCTGTTATCATCTCCACTTTAGAGATAGTAAATTGAGACTCAGATGATTCAGAGATGTATTCATGGTGACACAGTTGTTAGGATATTTAACTATGACTCAAACTCAGGGTACTAACTGGAAAGTGGCCTCTATGCCAGATACAAGAAAAGCATCAACTATATATTCTATCCTGCCAGATGGTTTCTGTAGAATGCTTACTTATATCAAGATTATATCACCTGCATTACTAATAATATGATAGATCATTTCTATCAGAAATATACCTGTATTTCTTTTATATTTTAATCCAAATGGTCTTCAACATTCATTCATTCAAAAATGAATCTGAATTGTGTACTTCCAGAATTTCCGCAACAGTGTATATCTTCTTTAACAAACAAAGCTACTCTTCTTGGCCGCCATCTATTCTATTCAATCTGTTCATGAGCCACTTCTATGTACAAGGCACTGTGCCAGAGGCTTCAGTAGACACAAAGCTGAGTTACGGGATGCTCAGTCCCTGCCTTGAGGGAGCTTACAACTCACTGGAAAGAAGACCTAGAGGTAATCCAAGTGCAAGAAAAACTAAGCTTAGTGCCTTCCGTAGAGGTACAAAGTCATATAAGGAAAGATGTCAGAAGAGTTTCAGATGGGTCTTGCAAGTGTAGGATTTTGGTGTCTGGAGACAGTGCAGGACATGTATCGGGGGGAGCAGAGGGCAAGAACAAGAGGATGGAGGAGAGAAGATGGAGAAGCATAGGTGGGTTCAGGGACTGGTAGCTGGTCTATCTAGCTGAAGCACAGGCTTCATGGAGGGCTGGAAGGAGGGATGTGGAAAGGCTGGTTGGGGTTCACGCAGTGGAAAGCCCTGAATGCCCAGCAGGGACGTTTCTACCTTATTCAGTTTGGAATGGGGAGCCACTAAAGGTCTCCGGGTCAGCCATAACTTGATCCAAGTTACACTTTGTGAACAGTAATGAGGCAGCCACGGGTGGAAGGACTTGGAGAGTGTGAGAATGGAAGCAGAGCGCTCAGTGGCAAACTCATTCTTGCAGTCTTCATGAGCTACACTTTTGTTTACTATAGGAGCTCATCTAGGCCTACACGACAGATCCTGCTTTTCGATACTCTCCATGTCGTCACCCTCTCCAAAGTCATGACCTTTAATGGAAGGAAGGATGGGTCCTTTTTCCTACTTAGGTGTTTTAAGGCAGTAGAGATGCATCTCGATGTCTTCTTTCACTGCTTTCCTTGCAAACCAACTGAAGTGGAGATCAGCCGAGCCATGCTGGTTGAATAACGACGGGGCTCACCTTCCAGGAAGATGATTCTCCCCCTACCCTCCATACATTACATCAGGCCTGCATGGCCACCACTGAACACCTCAATGGGGAGTCACAACCACATGCCATGTCTTTTCCTTGCACCTGATGGACGCAGTGACTTCTCCTTATTGTTCCAGTCAGAACAGGCTGCTGCTCCTTCCAAGAACTTTCAGCTTCACCCGTGACAGCAAATCTCTGTCCTTTTTCCTAGTGCTCCAGTGAAACTTCTCTATGTCAACTTCTTCAACTCTCCAAACTCTAATACTACTACAAGTTCCTCTTTGTTTTCTGAGAATTTTAATTTCTGGATTCTTTTAGTACTTTTAAAAATATTTTCTAGGAACTTTTTATCTTCTCTAGTAGGTTGGAGGGTGGAAGGATGTTCATCAACCCTTTCATCTTCTCCCCTAACATGGCGATCAGCTGGTATTAACAGCTCATCACATGACTGGTGATTCTTCTAAGGAAATGCACTAACAACCCCCTTACCTACCCACCTACCTGCCCATATATCTAGTGTTACCCCTGCCTATGTAAACAGAAAGAATCCATTTGGGGGGAGTTACTTTCTTATGTTTTCCGGGCGACACAGACTTTCCACAATGGATTCACACATACTGGCCAATTTAGAAATAGAGAGTGAGATTCACTGAGGGCAAAAAGCTAGAAGCAGAGTTTTTCACTGTACAAAGGGCCTTTTAGCCACTAAGCTGAATGAACCAAAAGAAAAAATCTTTTAATGCATCTAAAGTAGAAAGTTTAGCGAGAAGCTACTGATCTTTAGACGAAGCAGGGTGAATTTTACAGACCACAGACTGAGTAGCTGGGTTGTTAGAAGATGAGCAGTTCCTTCAATAGATGTGAGGCAAAATGGGGCTGATTCAAGGCAGACAGATGGGCAAAATTACCTCCCATCAGGGCTGAAGATGTGGCAGAGGAGGCAGGAAGGACTGAACCATCTGCTGAATCATGAACCATGTGCCCAGTCTCCCTTCATTATCTAAAACCTCACCATAGCCCCGGAGAGGCCAGGAGGCACAGACAGAGAAAGCAGACTTGTGAGTGGGGTGGAGGGGTGAAGGAGGATGTTGGAACTTGACATAAAGAGATTTAAAGTCTCATTCCTTCTTGCTTTTAACTCTATAGTCCTATGAAAGCTAAGAATTAGGAAATTCAGCTCTTAACACCTGCAAATACAGGTGTTCAATTGCAGTTAGCATCTAAGAGAGAGTCTGAAGCACTAGAAGCATCTACTTTGTAAAGCAAACTGAAATAAATATAAAATCTAGCCAGAAGGACTGGTCCTCTTATTTTTATTAAAAGCATGAGGCAGCAGGAACACGTATCTGTCACATTCCTCAATAAGCAGGAACAGGTGTTGTCCCCAGGGCATGGGTGGAGGGGAAGAGGATGAAAAAATAGTGACCTTTTCTTTGGGAGTCACTTCTTAGTACTTGTAGTAACTCCCTTTGACAGTGAAACATTTGGTAGCAGAGAGACCAACAGGTGACAAACCTGGGTAAAGCGGCAGGAAACAGGTGGAAGCGAGAGCTGCTCCTTCAGTTCTCCTGACTGAGGTTTACTCTCTCCATCAAGTCCAGGGAGGTGCTCGCAGAGCCAGGAGTCAGCTCTGCTAAGACCCACGCTTCCAAGGGAACAGAAGAACGGTGTGGGTGGCTGCTATGGACTGAACGTTTATGTCCCCTAAAATTCACGTGTTGAAGCCCCAACCCCTAAGGCGATGGTATTAGGAGGTGAGCCTTTAGGAGGTAACTAGGTTTAGATTAGGTCATGAGGGTGAGACTTCCAAGAAAAGGAAGACAGAGAGCTCTCTTTCTCTCCACTGGCAAGCACTGAGGAAAGGCCATGTGAGGACACAGCAAGAAGCTCGCTGTCTACAAGCCAGGACCCGGGCTCTCACCAGGAACCAAAATGTTGGCACCTTGATCTTGGACTTACCAGACTCCGGTACTGTGAGAAATAAATGTCTGCTGTTTCGGCTATCCAGCCTATGGTATTTGTTATAAGAGCCCGAGCTGACCAACACAGCGGCCTAATTGTCCTGGGTCCTTTCCCTTCCAGAACCGGACCCAGAATAACATGAAGATGGAACAATGTCAAAGGTCATTTTGGCCTCAAGCAATTCTTCATTCTTTCTCCCAATGTCAACTCACCCTCCCCGTAGAGGCAAACATGGAATTAGAAGAATTTGCTATTGAAAACTGAGATGAACAGTGGATGAGAATAAAACTGTACAACCGAACTACCTTAAGGAAACTCCGAATCTTGGAACAGAAAAAGAGGATTTTTAAGAAACTGATTTCTTAAAATTTGCTTACCTTTGTTTAATCGTCCCATCACAGTAAATTCAAAATATTTGCTGTTGTCAGTCGAAGAGTAAAGGCCAAAGACGGTGGCTGAGCTCCTGGTCTGCAGCTTGAAGGTGAAGATCACGTACAGCTCGTTCAGGGTGGGGTCTGTCAGGATTGGCTTCAGGACAGCAGGATTCAGCCTCTGGCTGGAGGATGGCAGAAGGTCAAAGACTGGGGAGAATGTGAAGAAAGGGATAATCAGTGAAAGATTTAACTTTGGGGCAAACATGCTTTTTGAGGGGAGACAATTTGACAGTAAGCTATGAAGTAACGTAAACTAATATTGTAATCGTTTTTCCCCATTGCCACACTCACCAGTGTTTCCCCATCACTTGTACAGTGGCTGGACGTTTGAACCAGAAGGAACGTAGCACAATATTCATCATTAGGTTACAGCCTCTAAGAGATTAAAGGTGCAAACCCTGAACTGCCTCTGGCGGAAGAAGTGACTGAAAATGCCCACCACGACAAGCACTCACGGCTTAAAGTACCGGGGAACAAGGGGGAGCATCTAAGTCATTGTTTTCCTTATGTCTTGGGGTCCCTCATGTACCTCCTGGACCAGAGTCAACTGTATTTTCCTGGTCAGTGATAAATGACACAGGGGTTGCAGCAGAAGGCAGGGATGTCGTGGGAAATACAGAGGCAGCAAAAAGATTTGCTACCTCTGTGAGACGTAAGTGTTCCCTTTGTGCATTTACAGTTCTCCGATATTTCTCTGCTAAAAAATCCCAACGTGGAAACAAAACAAAATAACGTGGTTTCTATTTCTTGACTGTAACTTGACTGATAGAGTTGGTTTACAAAAACTAGAACCTGCATTCGTACTTGTATAAGTTGCTTTCGATGAAGCCAGCGGCGCTTTGCTCAAACTTTGTAATATTTATGAAAGCTATGAGAGAGTATGTCCAGGGTTATTTAAAAGGCAAAGGCCAAAGGTGGGTAATACTGACTAGAAGTTACTTAGTATCTCTGGTAGTTACGCAAATATTGTTTGAACAGTTCCGTAGCCTGCAGGGACTTCAGCCTCTACAACTCTCTCTGGGTACAATAATCTGGTTACTAAAGGGCAACAGTATCCAAAATATAAAGAGCTCTTACAAATCAATAAAATAAGCATCCTGATAGAGAAATGGGCAGAGAACATGAAAAAGCAATTTACGGAAAAAGAAGTACAACAGCAAGTAAGTATATATATAAATGTTCATGTGCCTCGCTAATGCTGAAGAAATTGCTAACCTAAACCATAAGGTGTTATTTTCACCATCAAATTGGAAAAACAACAAATATAATAATACCTCACTCTTACTGAGGTTCAGGAAATGGGCACTCATACACCAGTGGGTAAGATTTAAATCAGTGTAAGCATTTTGAAGACATTTTAAAGAACAGTATCAAAGGCCTTAAGACACATATGCCCTTTGACTTAGCAATTCTATGTACAGAAATGTATCCTAAGGAAATAATGGGTAAGATGGTAAATTATTTAGGTACAAAGATATCACCAGCAATGGTAATTCTAGAGTTTCTATTTAGGAAGGAATTATATGAAAATCTAATGCAAAGAGGTGGGGAAACTGAGCTCTGTCATCACAGCACTTCGTTCTGAAAACACAAATGGCTGGTAGCAAAGAAATAGGGACCTGACAGAGAGTAAGGGGATTTTACTCATCCCAAGCCATCCTGTGGCACTGCCATTGTTCAACGAACTGTTATTTATAATATCAAAACACTGGAAACAACTTAAGTGCCCAGTATGAGAGCCCTGATAATACATTTTTCTCCTTCCAAAAAGTGGGAGACTATCTATTAATAAGGGTAATGCAGCTGCATACTTACAGATATGGACAGATGCTCATGATATATGAATTGGAAAAAAGATCACAATACTCTACATATAGATAATCCCAGTTGAAATATACATTTGCATATAAAAAGATTTGAAAGACAAAACAACAAAATGCTAACATAAAGAGTAGCTATCTCAGGCCGGTGGCGCAGCGGTTGTGTGTGCATGTTCTGCTTCCACAGCCTGGGGTTTGCCGGTTCTGATCCCACGTGCGGACATGGCACCGCTTGGCAAGCCATGCTATGGTAGGTGTCCCACATATAAAGTAGAGGAAGACGGGCACGGATGTTAGCTCAGGGCCAGGCTTCCTCAGCAAAAAGAGAAGGACAGGCAGCAGTTAGCTCAGGGCTAATCTTGCTCAAAAAAAAAAAAAAAAGAGTAGCTATCTCTGCGTTGTATAATTATAAATTTTTATTTCCTTTTCTTTTGCTTATCCAATTTTCTATTTTTGTAATAATGAACAAGTATTGCTTTTGTAATAAGAAAAAAATAATTAAAAGTTATAAGACAAACAGGCAAAGACCTAGTTATTCAGGAATGTCTACTCTTTTTAAAAGATAATCTGTCTTCAGACTGAGTCTGTATTCTTGCCTTCACATGTAGCAAGGACTTTACACAATTAGGGAATTGGAGAGAATTGGAAACTTTATATTTCCACCAGTGGGGGCAAAGGGAAATAAAGTAATATGTTTAAAAGTTCCCTTCAGGACAAGAAATCCCCAGAAAAGAGATGTGTGTTTAAGGTATGGGCACTGAATTCAACGCTAAACTCTCAGTATTCCCGATTCCTGCTTTGACTAGGATCACTTCCCTAATTTAGCTCAAGCCAAATGTACTGTATTTCAATCTGTATGGTTCGTCTAATCCGCTGGTTTCTCCCTCAAGAGGCAAAGTTGGGATTAGTTAGTAATGAGTTTGGAGAGTGTTTTGAAAAGGAAATGAGACACTACAGTTTTCTATTAATGTTACTACATTTTAGTAATGGTGCCAGGATCTAAGTGCAACCTTCTAGTGTCAGAGGTGAAATTACTGCTACCAATGAGCCCAACACCACGGTATGAAAATCGAATACATACTAATAAGACTGGCAAGGCAGCCCAGAGAAGAAAGGAGATAAGCAAATGATCCAGGAGAGCTGGTAAATGCAAGACTAATTAACTCAATAAAAGAACCTATCAGAAACTTGACTTCATCAGATAAGCTACAGCACCTAAATTAACCAGATAATTGAGGCAGTCTAGCTTGATTTCTAGTCTCCACAAAAACACCATGAAGTTGTTAGTTCAAATGTCAAGAACTCATGTAACACAAAACGTTATCCCCTTGATTCTAACCTGCCAATAACTTTTGCCATAAGAAAACTTTTGAATTGAGTTAAAAAGCTTCCTTTCTGACACCAAAAGTGAAGGCAACAAAACCAAAAATAAACAAGTGGGGCTACATCAAACTAAAACGCTTCTGCACAGCAAAGGAAACAATCAACAGAGCAAAAAAAGGCAAACTATTTGCAAATCATATTTCTGATAAGGGGTTAATATCCAAAATATATGAAGAACTTATATGACTCAATAGCAAAAAAACAAACAATCTGATTTAAAAATGGGCAAAAGATCTGAACAGACATTCTTCCAAAGAGGACATACAGATGGCTTATAGGTACATGAAAAGGTACTCAGTGTCACTAACCATCAGGGAAATGTAAATCAAAACCACAATGAGATATCACCTCACACCTGTTAGAACAGGTATTATCAAAAAGACAGGAAATGGCAAGTATTAGTGAGGATGTGGAGAAAAGGGAACCCTTGTGCACTGTTGGTGGGAATGTAAATTGGTGCAGCCACTATGGAAAACAGTATGTACGTTCCTTAAAAAAATTAAAAAAAGCATTACCAAATGATCCAGCAATTCCACTTCTGGGTATTTACCTGAAGAAAACGAATACACTAACTTGAAAAGATATATGCACCCCCATGTGCATTGCAGCCTTATTTACAATAACCAAGATATGGAAACAACTAAAGTGTCCATCGATAGATGAATGGATAAAGAAAATGTGCTATATACGTATATATATACACCCAATGGAATATCATTCAGCCATAAAAAAGAATGAAATCTTGCCATTTGTGACAACATGGATGGATCCTAAGGGCATTATGCTAAGTGAAACAAGTCAGAGAAGGACAAATACTGTATGATCTCACTTACATGTGGAATCTGAAAACAACAACAAAAACCCAAGTTCATAAATACAGAGAACATATTGGTGGTTGCCAAAGGCAGGGGGTAGGGGTGGGTGAAATGAGTGAAGGGGGGGTGAAAAGGTACAAACTTCCAGTTATAAAATAAATAAGTCCTGGGGATGTAATGTACAGCATGGTGTCTATAGTTAATTATACTGTACTGCATGTTTGAAAGTTGCTAAAAGAGTACATCTTAAAAGTTCTCATGACAAGAAAAAATTTGAAACTATGTCTGCTGATGGATGTTAACTAGATATTGTGGTGACCATTTTGCAATGTATACAATCATCGAATCATTATGTTGTACACCTGAAACTAATATACCGTTATATGCCAATTATACTTCAAAAAAAATTTACAAGCTTCCTTTCTTCCCTTCCTAGAAGCAAAGTCACAATAAATAAATATAATAGACTACAGTATTTCAACCCAAACTAAAAACAGTACAGCACCCCCTGAAACCACAATTCTGGTTGTCTGGTCTGGAATCAAAATGAGTTATCTGGTGAAATGCAAAGTTCGAATGGATGATTACCGCCGAGGGAGGGGAAGGGACTTGAGAACGCCCTCCCGGGCATCCTTCACTCTGGCGCTGTGAGAATAACATTTTTACTTCAAGTTGTGTGTCTCTTTCAGCTTTATTTCCTTAGTCAGTAATAAATCAACCCCAGCACCAATTTCAAACAGATGAAGGTCATCACTGGATGACCCTAAGATCTTTTTTTATATAATTTCTTCCTTTTGGTCTCTACAAAAAATTCTGGTTAAGTGCTTTCTGTCCAACGGCTATTTTCGCACCAACTCACAAAGGGGTTTGAGGATTATCCAGGTGTCTTTCCAAATCACTTATCGAATTTTTACCTCTTCATAGAGAAAGAGCGTTTTCTCAGCCCTTCCTATTCTATTGATCTCGGGAATCAAGAGTTCAAGCCAACTCCCACAGCAGGCTTTGGGGGTCCACGCACAGCCGGAGCAGAAACAGGCGAGTGGCCAGGCAAACAGTGATGCTGCGCCGCCTTGGGACGCCCGTCTGAGACTGTCCCGGCGAACTTCGCTCCCGCCGCGACGAAGGATTTAGGGGACAAGGGCGAGGGGAGGGCAGGGCAGGGCGGAGAGCCGCGGGGGACAGAACCCAGATGTGACCCTCTCCAGGCAGGACCTGTTAGAGGTCTGGGGCCGTGTGGTAAGCTTTGAAGTAAAACCCGGGTCTTTGCATAAACTGACGCTAAGTTTTGCATCCCCAAACTATTGTTTAGGCAA